>NC_088923.1:43662500-43962500 GCF_038396675.1 Hydra vulgaris
ACAAAGTTCAGTCTTACTAAATTATTGTTTGCTCCGCAAATGAGTTTTCGATCTTCAAGACACTAATACGATGCGAAGATTATGAAAAATGTTATGAAAGGTTATGAAAAACGTCGCGCAATAAAGTCCATCCAGGGCAACAAATTGCAATAAGGTATAGAACTGCTATCATCATTGTGAGCCTTTTATGATGCAAATAAATCATTAGCACTACTATGAGCCTTGAAATTGACAAAAGATTTACTGATAGCATTTAAGAAATCAGGTAAAGCAAAAGGTTTATCCAATACATTTAGCTGTATTGGCAGTAAAAATTATAGGTACCGTCCAGACGACCTAGATTTTACCAAATTAAAAGTACTGTCACATCCATTCTTAGACCACACCGATCAACTAGTTTTACTGCTGAAGCAATGTAATAGTGCATATATGAGTGATTCAGAATGTTGAATATGACTACGATTTGTAGGTAGGGCCTTGACGGAATTTCCGGGCAAAGTATTTTTTTGTAATACTTTACACCATCTTCTGTTGGTGTAATATGTCCAACATATTAGATCAACCATTTTTTGGATCCAATATATGCAACATATTGGATCAGCCATTATCGGATCACATTTTGTTGTTGTTGTTAAATATCCTAATTTGAGCCTCAAATTAGGATATTTAGCAAAAATATTTAAAACAATTAAAGTAATTTTTTAAATTATGTTTTTCATATTTGATCCGCCATCTTTTTTTCTAAAATTTAAAAAAAAATCAGTAACTTTAAATCATGCTTGCAATGAAATTTAAGGAAAATTAATCAACTCGTGTTTTAATCAGCTTTTTTAAGATTTGATCCCCTTTCCGATGAGCTCATTTTTTAACATTTTTTCATTTTTCTGGCGGCTGTTCTAATAAATAATGACAACTTTTCTAGTAAATTAAAAAAAATGAATTAATTTGCTTTTTGCTCTGCGTTTATATTAACTTTGCTAAACACATAGATGTTATACGTTTTAGGAGTTATTTTTACCTATATGCATAATTTTACATCTTAATTTAGTTTTAAATTTTTGAAATAACCAAATTTAGAACAAAAAGAATATTCCAAATTTTTTTACGTTCTTATGTATGACGAAAAGATTCTTAACAAAAAAAATTACTGTGATAAAAGAATGAGAACAAGAAACCCTAAACTTTTAGCCCCCCTCGTACCCTAAACGTGAGGGCAATGAGTTGAATTATTTATTGACCATGTAAAGAATACCTCCTCAGCAAACAGCAAATTTAGCGTTTGGAAAGAAATAGAATACAATTTTTTTTAGTAATTTTATTTTAATTAATTTGTTTGACCCAAACAAAAAAATAGCTAAATAGGCAAAAACGGTCTGAAGGTTTTTTGTAAAAAAAAAGGCGTTTTGTAAATCAGATATTTTTTTAATAGTTAAAGTTATGGTGAATATTAAAAGTAACATTGGTAAATAGATAAAGATAATACTACAAACGCTGTCAACCATAAACTTAATCGTGTGAAAGCCAAAGCATCACGTTCATGGACCAATTATGAAACGTAGAACATTTTCAACAGGTTACTTAAAAAATATTACCCATTCGATTAATAATTGCATAAATTTTCCGCGTAAAGTTAAATGGAGTGCTTGGCGCTTTTGTGTAATTAAATTGTAGAAGAAATGAAGAATTTAGTTGATTTCTCGATTACCGGCAGAGTCAGTGACTAATCAACCACACTGCAACACCTCAATAAAAGCAAAATTTTGAAGTGTTTATCGCATTTAATTCTGGGCGCGGATCAAGGATAACAAACAGAAAATAAATTAACTAAAAAAAAAAATAGACTTGGCAAAACTGGACAGCCGAATATTGTTAGTGGTAAACCAACACCTATTGCGACGAATTCTCAAAAAAAAAAGACATTGTCTAGATCAACAGATTTCTAGTCAGTTCTTCCTCCATATAAATTAGTAGATTTTAATAGAGATGAAAATAAAAGAATTGGCGAAGCAATTAGAACCCAATATTGTAGAAGGTGTGAAATTGCAGACAAAATTAGCCTTGTTTCGAGAAAAAAGTTACATCGTTAGAAAAGAACAGTGAAAACAAGTAGCAATTTCAAAGTAGTAAATTTCAAAATTGAAGGACTCAGATTGAAGAACTATATCATTGTCAATTTTTGACTGACAGCTTCAAACAATTAAAGCAATTATATTCACAAATTTGGCGATTTTAACTTTTAAAAAAATTAATTATACTCTTGTACAGCTTGGATCTTCGTTGCATATTTATATTAACATGTGATATTCGGATTCAGCATCCTTAAGAGCTCGAGAATGCATTAGGCGCTAATAATATTTTCGGGTAGTAGTAACAGTATCGAAAACAGTTAAACTTGTTAATCTCGAAAAGAGATATTCCAGAATAATTTGGCGATTTTAACTTTTAAAAAAATTAATTATACTCTTGTACAGCTTGGATCTTCGTTGCATATTTATATTAACATGTGATATTCGGATTCAGCATCCTTAAGAGCTCGAGAATGCATTAGGCGCTAATAATATTTTCGGGTAGTAGTAACAGTATCGAAAACAGCCAAACTTATTAATCTCGAAAAGGGATATTCCAGAATAACATCGAAATAGAGAATAACATCGAAAATGTAAAAAAAGGAATTATATCGAAAATCTGAAAAACACAATAATCTCGAAATAGTTAAAAAAGGAATAATATCGAAAAGGGACTTACCGGAATAACATCGAAATTGTGAAAAAAGGAATACTATTGAAAATTCAAAAAACGGAATTAGATCGATGTTGTAAAAAAAGGAATAATATCAAAAAAGGACTTTCCGGAATAATATCAAAATTGTGAAAAAAGGAATACAATCAAAAAGGGACTTTCCGGAATAATATCGAAAATGTAAAAAAAGAAATAGGTTCGAAAATTCCAATAGCAGAATAAACAGAAAGCCAGTATTTTGCAGTTTTGAATTAAAGTGTAGTAATTATACTGTATAATTGTATAATTTATACAATATAGACTAAAATTTCTACTAGTAGAACAAAAATACTGAGTTTTGTGTTGTTGGCTATTTATAAAACGATTTAAAACAAGATGTTTTGATTTTATTTACATTTAATGTCAATAAACCATAAAAAGTTACAAAATTTTTAGTCAAAATCAATAAAGACTTACGAACCATAAAAAGTTTAAAGGATAAACTTATTTGTAAACATGCAAAACCAACTAAGTCATCTGCTTTGAATAATTGCATGGAAGTATAAACCAAACCAAACAGATTCTGCATGATTTTGTAAGTAAGTGGGAACACTTTCCCACTTACTTACAAAATCATGCAGAATCTGTTTGGTTTTTAAAGAACTTAAAAAGTAATAAAGAAGAAATTAGAAAATACTGATAAATATGCATTATTTTAGTGTTATACTTCCATGCAATTATTCAAAGCATACATTATATCACCATTAAAAGTTATTTGGAAAGATTTTCCATTAAAATTTCTTTATTGAAAACATATTCTGGTAATATTGACACAGTAGAATATGCAAAATTATTACTCAATGTTGGCACAAATTGTTGCCAGATAACTGTTTAATATTTGATGAAAAGTATTTACAGAAATATACAGAATACTCTAAACTTTGAACAAAAAAAACTTAAGTCTAAACTTTTCAAAAATGGTATACAATGGAAAATTGTTAAGAACATTCATTAAATTATAGGAACATCCCGTACATAATAAAAACTGCTTCAGTTATAAAAATTGATAGTACTGATTGAGAAATGAAACTATTGAAAGTGTGACTATTTTTTAAACAGTGCTTTTGGTGTGCAAACTTATACATTATATTGATAAGTTCTCTAACGACATTTGGGAATAATGAATTTCTTAAAAGTTTCTTAAATTTCAAGTTGTAAATCGCGATGAATTTCATTGCACGTGCAAATTAAACTGTTCATTTAAACGAATGTTCTCCATTTTAGATAATGCCAACTTCGCGTAAAGTTGATGCGATATTTAGGTGAAAAGTTAGGAAATATTCATTGAACTCTTAAATAAGTTTTTTTATTGAAAAGTGACTTAGTATTCAAAGTTTCTTAAGATTTTCTTCTCGTACTAGTTTTTTATAAAAAAAAAAAGAAAAAAGTGTGATCAGAAAATCATATTTTCGATGTTAATCATTAAAACGAGTTTTCGATCTTATTCCGTTTTTATTGTTTTCAACATTATTCAGAAAATCACATTTTCGATACTATTTATTAAAACGAGTTTTCGATCTTATTCCGTTTTTATTGATTTCGATATTGTTCCGCATTTGTGAATTGCGATATAAAAACTTTTCGATATTAATCTGAAAATCACATTTTCGATCTTAACCATTAAAATGGGTTTCGGTCAGTTATTTTTCGATATTAATCATTTTTTCGATAAGTTAATTTTCGATACTATTCCGCTTTCCCATATTTTCCGATCGAATCAGATCGAGCAACCCTTATATTAAGCCGAATGCCAACTCAGAGGCAGAAAAACTCAGTGTAAAGAAAACTTTAGGCCTGAGCGAATAAAAAAATCTGAGAAGCGCGCAACAAATAAAAATTTGATTGGCGATTAGAGTTTAGATAAGCCATTTGATTGGATAACAGCCATGTTTTATAACATCGAATGCATGAGTTTTGTTCCCGCTCGAGACATTTTAATAAAGTTCTAAAAGTTTCTTTGTTGGTTATATTTCTGTAAAAGTGCAATGGTATGAATTAAAATGGCATTCCTGTATTTTTTTGACATTAATTATGTAAATATTTAATAATTTAATTATTGTTTATAGGCTGGAGGAAAAGCAGGTAAAGATTCTAAACCGAAAACCAAATCTACTTCTAGGTCTGCAAGAGCTGGGTTACAAGTATGCTTTTTTTTAAATTTATTTTGCTCAAAATCTGTCAGCAAAACCTAAAATATTTTTACTATAAGTTATGCTATCGAAAGTAATATTTTTTATTTGGTGAAACATAAGAACATTTGTTAGAACATCAGGGCTGATCATAAAGTTTATGAACAGTTTAAAACAATGATCTCTATTTATTTATTTTCCTAAACTTTAGATTTTTATAATAATACAATTATATATACATATATATATATATATATATATATATATATATATATATATAAATAAATAAATAAATAAATAAATAAATAAATTAACAAATAAATTAATAAATAAATTAATAAATAAATCAGGCAGATGCAAATATATATATATATATATATATATATATATATATATATATATATATATATATATATATATATATATATATACACACATATATATTATTTATAAAAATAAATCAGACGGATACAAAAAAAAATTAATACAAAAAGAGTAAAAGATTTTGAAACAAATACTTTTATTATATCATAGCTGTTTAGTTTAAAAGAGCTAAAAACTTACTCTTTTCATGCTCACATGTTTCTACTATGACTAGAAGTGACAGATTTTATGTTTAATATATTAAAGATCATTTTTATGTATGATTTAATAATATTTTCTGCATGATTGGTATATTATCCTTATTATTATTATACCTATAAGTAATATACCTATTTATAATTCTCTGAATAACTCTTCCAAGTATATTTTCAACTTGTCGTTTGTCTTTAAGTAAAAAAGGGTTATATACAGACCCAACATTTTAAAAAACATAACATTTAATGTTGTAAAATATATATATTCAGTTCTACTCTTTAACCTATGTGTTAATTATTTTATTAAAATTGCTTAAAATGACCTGTTTAGTCACATTTCTTATACAATAAAAAGTCTAAATGTGTAACTTTAATAAGAGTCAATCTGAGTTTAAATAATCACAAACTTACATTGAAAACAGAGATAAACTCAATCTGAGTTTAAATAATCACAAACTTACATTGAAAACAGAGATAAACTTCTTTCTGTAAATACAGTTAGAAGCAATACTTGGAACCAAGTAACTTTTAGTTATTAAAAAGAATTTAAAGTAATACATAAAACATTTTTTAAAATTATTTTAAAAAATTTAATTCTAAAAACTATAGTTATTACTTTGCATATATTATATATATTATTATTATTATTATTATATAGTTATTATATATATACTATATATATACTATATATATATAGTAACTATAGTTATGAGAATTAAATTTTTTGAAATAATTTTTAAAAAATATTTCATTTATTACTTCAAGTAATAAAGTTAATATATATATATATGTATATGTATGTATGTAAATTAGTCCTTTGACTTTTTTCTCTTTTTTTTCTAATTGCTAATTGTTATTCTATTTTATTTACTTTAATTATTTATTTAAAATTTTAGATTTTTTCATGATATAAACAGAAACTATTTAAATTAGTGATTGAAATTGAAGCCTAAATTTGATTGAAATTGAAGCCTAAACAAACAATTGGTTTGAAAGATTCCATTATTTTTAACTAAATTATTAGGGCATTTGTTATTTTTGTGTTCGTTTCTTAGACATTTCCAAAATGTATTAAAAATTGCTTTTTTTTTAATTTTCTTTACAAAATTTACTTTTAGGCAGTATAAAACTCCTAATTATTTATATATATATATAAAACAAATATCTTCTTTGGTAATTTTCTTACATCTTCGGTGTTCAAAATAATGGTCAATCAACGATTGTCAACTTTTGGAAAAATTGTCATTTGAAATTCCCAAAATTAATTCTGCGTTTTATGTTTTTATAAACTTTAATTATTAAAATTTGTTTGCAAATGTTTATATAATACGTTTAACTTATGTAATATGAGTCAACCAAAGGCTTCTTGTAGAAGCCACAACAAAAATTTGTAAAAATAACAATGCATATTCTGGACAAGTCAATTTTTAAAACGTTTGCTATTAACCAAACTACAAAAGACACAACAAGTTTGCGAAGGGGTAGATTAACAGTTGATTCCTGAAATAAGAACAAACGTAATTATTATAGAGCGTGAATCAAGTGAAAGCGTTATCACTAATACTAACAACATTTACTGAATGGATGTATTTATGTGTCACCTATCTCAGCAAAAATGAGAAATAATATTTTCATTCGCTATTTATTCTGCTAAAGATCAAGAATAAGAACATAAAAGAACTTAAAGCTGCTCCAGCAAGTTGGTTATCTTATGGCGCTTCTTCAGTACAACTTGTTTCAATGTTTGAATGAGTTATAAACAGCCTTGCAGTGGTGTACTCTCCAGTCTTTTCCCGGTTGCCTCGCAGGCTATTAAATTAGTTTTTATTTCTCATTTGAGTTGTCATAATCAATAGTCTGGTGTAATAGTTTTTTTTTTTTTCTCTTTCCCTTTTGGGTGAAAATACTGAGAAAAAAATTTAAACGTCATACTACTGAATTACCTTTAATAAGAAACAATTTAATTAAAAGTAAATTGATTTATTAAGTAAATTGATTAAATATTGCCATTTTAGTTGTAGTTGATATCTGTTTTGTATCGTTTCTTTTTGTTAATCTTACCATAGGTAAGATTAACAATAGTTAACAATAAGCAAAAAATTAACAACTACATTGAAAAAAATTAACAAAAATTAACAACTACAATTAACAATAAGCAAAAAATAAACAAAGTGTATACTACTTGCTTTTTAAAGTTTTTTTTTAAATAATTGCAAGAAATAAAATCTTCATAGATCAAAAATGGTTTTATTAATTAACAAACTTTGGTAAGTAACAAACTGTCTGGTTGTCCTGCCGGGCAACTGACAAGCATTTTTTTAAATTTAAGTCGCCCTTAGAGAAAACAACTCTGCATTAAAATTCTCTTAAAGAACTACATCGAGGCAGGGTACACCCCTGCCTTAATGTAGTTCTTTAAGAGAAGTTTAATGCAGAGTTGGATGGTCTAACACATCAATAACTTGTTCCTGATAATATAATAATTTTGCTTTTACTGGCTGATGTTTTAGTTGCAAACTGAAAAGTTTTTACAAACGCAAAAACCTAGTATACTCAAAGATAAATTTTAAATTAGACCTTTTAAAAAATGAACTTAACGATATAGCTAACAGTAAGTCCATTTTTTAACACTCAATTCATTAAACAATTAGAATAAATTTCTCAATATATCTAAAGAGTGTCAAGGACGTTGATTTAGCATGCATGTCGATAGCAAGCATGTCGATTTAGAAAAAATAATTTGTTCAACATGATGTCAACACCAGAAACAATTAAGTTTTTAAAGAAAATAAAAGTGTCATTTATGAAGAAATTGATCCAGCAATGCGAATTAATGAAAATATATTTCTTTTGATGCATTTAATGCAACTGGTAAAAATCATAATCCCAACAAATTTTCATCTAATATTAGTAAACTTTTTTAATTATATGGCCATGCAAAACCCGCTGTCATTGACAGGGGAAAAATTATTGTACTAACATTGCTTAATCCTATTCAAGATAATGAAGACATTGTCCATCATTTTCTCTCTGATTTCAGAGAAATCTTATTTAACCTTGAAATAAAAAGGAGCCTAAAAATTCAAGCTTTAGTAAAAGAAGGCAAGTTAAAGAGTAGTAACATTGATATTTATAAGCACGAAAATCTCATAACAAGTGATGCTATCTACTATTTTCTGTACTGAATATGCATGAGAGCATTACTATAATATAATAAAGCTATTCAAATTGTTACTACTCATACCACCTAGCACGACAAACGTTAAGAGAGGGTGTCCTATAAAAAACTGAATACATTCAAAACAAAGAAATCAGCTTAGTATAATAGCGCTTGATGGCCTTATGCGAATTTCTTTGGTTAACCCAGGAAATTTAACAAATCAAGCTTGTTTTATACATAAATTTTCATTCTAGACACCTTTAATTTGTTGTTAAGGTTTAATTCTCTTTAAAATAAAGAACAAATAAAAGCCATATTGTGTAATAATATAAAATTACTGTCTGACAAAGTTAAAATTTTGAGTAATCCTTGATAATAAAAAAAAACTTTGATTTTTTATATATTTATTTGTATTATTATTTTTGTATTTTTGCACAAAAATTTTTTTTTGCTAAAATACAGCAGTGTTAACACTGTAAATTTAACTTGTAGAAGTGTATTAGTTAAGTAATTACAAAAGTCTTTCAAAGAAAAACATTCTTTTTATACATTAAATGAGTTTTGTTTTGAACCTAATGTTTTAGTTACTATTTATAAAAAAAATAGTTTAAAACACTTTGCATTTCTTATTGTTTAATGATGCCTGTTGAAAACTTATTTATTTTGAAAACTTCATTTGTTTTGTTTCCTATTGATAAATAGTTTGTTATGATTTATTTATTTTTTGTTATGAGCCAAAAGATTTTTGTTAACAAAACAACTGGTACCAAAAGAGTACCAAAAGAAAGCAGATCTCACAGTAATATTAATCAACATATTGCAATAGTGGCAAGTGTTGTTGCTAATTCAGGAGGCAATATTTCTAATTTTGCACATCTTTAATTGTATTGAGAGTTGTGGAGGAAGTTGTAACTAAAGGATGAGAAATGATTATAAAACTTTGGTCACTTGCCCTCATAATTTAGCATAATAAACTTGCTGAACTTTTAAAATTAATAGACAAATCAAGTTTTATATTTTTGCCTAGTTTATAAATGGGGGGGGGGGTGATAAGGAGGAAAGGGGTTTTGGTAAGCAGGTGGGTGGGAATTTTTACATCTATAAGCAAGTTATTATTTTCTAATTTTAAAGATCTATACTGGTTTAGAAAATTAGAAAATAATAACTGAAATTTTTTTTTTCAATTATGTGATTTAGTTTCTATGTTCATATCAGTAAAAATTAATAAACAGGGATAGGGTCCTATATCATGGTAGATAAAAAAATTTTTCGAAAATTATTAAATATTAACTCCCATGTATGTACACAAGAAAAAAAAATCAAGCAATAATACTGTTTTTGTAATTAAACTTGCCCCATCAAAATTGCAATAAAAGTTAAATGTTCAGGTTTTTTGTTATTTGAATATTTCAAGTTGTTTTATTGGATGATAGACTAGATGTTTTGCAAGCAATAGTTTAAATTGCCCTTAAACAAGCACAGTTATGCATCAGCATAATTGCGCTTGTTTAAGGGCAATTTAAACCGTTGATTATTAAACATCATCATGAGGTAGCAATTTAAGCAATAATTTTTTCCGAGTAATGTAACCAATTGTACTTTTTCAAATAAACTTAAATGAAATTTTATGCCAACTTAAATGAAATTTTATGCCACCTTGTGTTTTTTGTTTGTTTGTTGTAAATGCAGCTATATTTGATTTAAAAATTTTTTAAGTTAAATTACTTAACTGTAAGACCCTCTTATTCATTAAACAAAATTTTTGTTTAAAGTTTCCAGTTGGTCGAATTCATCGTTACCTGAAATCACGTTCAACAAATAAAGGGCGTGTTGGTGCAACTGCTGCTGTATACAGTGCAGCTATTCTAGAGTATCTTACTGCTGAAGTGCTTGAGTTAGCTGGTAATGCATCCAAAGATTTAAAAGTAAAAAGGATATCTCCTAGACATTTACAACTTGCTATTAGAGGAGATGAAGAATTAGATTTATTGATCAAAGCTACTATCGCTGGAGGAGGTTGTTTTTTTTTTTTTTGTCTATTTATGTAGTTAATGTAGAGTTAAGACAGCAGTTTTAACATTTCTTCATGCTTTAATATTCTTTTATTAATTTTTTCTTGATGTGTGTTTACGTAAATCTTGTTTTTAGGTGTCATTCCACATATTCACAAAAGTTTGATGAACAAAAAGACGGCGAAGCAAAATTAAGATTGTCTTTTAACAATTATTTATTTTGTATATTTTCTGCTATCTGTAATATAGGACCTCTGCATCGAATTTAAATTGTTAAAATTATTTGGTTTTGTAGAATATTAAAACATTACAATTTTTAAATACAGTTTACGCTCGTAATAAGTGTATGTGTGTTAACTTGTGCTATTATATTTGGGTTTTATTCTAATTAACACCATAGTTTTTAATTTGATGTAAAACATTTTTAAAGGTTTTTGCAACACTAATAATATTCCATTATGTATAACAGTTTATGCTAAAAAACCTATTTTATTACTAACTTATAGTTATAGCAGTACTCTATGTAAATGTAAATAAAGAAAATATCTTTAAAGTTAATAATTTTCTGATTGTATACCGAGATCCCTACTGTCTTTTCGTGTTGTGATCCCGGGGGTAATGGGGGCCCGGCGGATATACACTATCATGGTGTCCACTCTGCTGGAAAAACTGAAAGAACTGGAAAGGGCCGGTTTTCGGAAAACATCCTAAAGAATCTGGAAAATGTATTTTCTGCATCGTTGATTGAATGATTCACAAAAAATACATTTTCTAGTTTTTCCATTGTTTATTTAAGAACAGTCCTATCCGTTTTTTCAGCAGAGTTCAACTGTTTTTTCCATAAGACACCCTGACTACAATACATGAGGAGCCCATCTGCAAAACGCGCTAAGTCACAAAAATAAAAAGTTTGAGTTAATTCTATTTCCATGGTTTACATACTTAAATCTATCATCTATTTAAATAATGGACCAATTTTAAAATCTTTGGTCCTAAAAATGGACAGAAAATATCTATTTCTGTTGATGCGCAACTAAAAGTAGTTTAGTTGTTTTCTCGAAATCACTCGGACTTAGCGCGTCTTGCAAATAGACTCCTCACATAATATGTATATGTTAATATATATTAACTCAATACACACAATATGTACAGTCGCGGTGAAAAGCTTGGTATCACCGTATTACTTATATATATACACCGTATTACTTATATATATACAGTATTACAGATAAGACAAGAAAAAGCCTAATTCTTGTAAAAACTATTATTTCTTTACCCTTTAAACGTGACGAACCACGATCGTGGCTTTAAAAGTGGTCCTTAAAACTGACTTATCACCAAAATACCGCTGTTTATTCATTAAAAATGGCAGCATTAAATAAAGCACTTTTTTTTCTAACTTTTGGTATATTGTTTTTATATACTTGGCATTGAAAATGAGCAACAGTAAAGAAAGTTGTAAGAATTTAACTTAAGTTCCAGCAATGATCGTTTATTTGATAAAAACGCAATAACTTTAATTTTTATGAAGACTTCAGTTCTAATGGCAATGTTGATGTAGTGATGTTTGTGGTAATGTTTTAGATGGTTGGATATTTGTACTAGGAGATGACCGTGGTCCTGATGTTATTCACTTTACTGGCGAATCAGGATCCAAGCACTCAATTTTACCTGAGTTTTAACCTATTGAATATCTTGACTTGTTTTTTACTCTTGAATTTTTGAAAAATATAGTAAATTATACTAATAATTATACTGATACGTAGATTCAAAATAATCAAAAACATTTGAGGTCCCATCCAACATCAAGAGGTCATGGATGGATTAAACAGGTAAGACCAATCTTTTAGAGATAAGAGCTTTCTTTGGAGTTGTAATCACCAAGGGTCTCATCAAAAAAGCTAACTTTAAACTGTACATGTGCTAAATCAACTATCACTCAATAAAATTTATAAAATTCAGTTTTTAGTTAAACATTTAAAAAAATTTCTTCATTATTATTATCCACAAAGAGACATTTCTATAGATAAGAGTATAGTTGGCTACAAAGGAAAGACACCACATCTGCGTCAATATATGCTAAACAAACGTCATTCTAGATATGGGATTAAGTTATGTTGTGTTTCAGACAGCACTATTGATTATTTGTGTCATTCAAAATTTAATTCAAACTGCAATGGCATAATAGACCTGGGACGTGTTCCAGAAAATAAAGCTTGTGATATAGAAACCTGTTGTAAAGGTGCTTGAACTGTATAGTATTTACAATACCAATGTTTATGTAATTTTTTTAAGGTTACCCGTTACAAACAGAATGTTGTAAAGCATGATACTATAAATGAAATCATCTCTGAAGAGGGAACCTCCTTTCTTTAATTTGTAGCTGACAACACAGACCATGGTATTGCTACTGTTGATGGAAAAAATATGCACCATGGACTTGGGTCAATTGAAACCAGTCATTCAGGTTCGTTATGCATATTGCAATTAAAAAAAAAAATTTACCTCTACAAAGTTTAAAGACTAATTGTTTTATTCAATTTTAGGAAAAAATTCAATCTCGTTTTATTGATTTTCTACGGAACATTGGCTCCCTTTTCAAAAATCCCTTCAATAAATTCACTGATATTAAAGAATTTCTTGGATGACTTGAATGATAGTGAGCAGAAAAATACTTTAGAAACGTATGATTGAGAAGACCCTTGATTGGTTAAATTGCTAAACTAGTTTACAAAGAAAAAAGATTATCTTTTATTTATTATTATAAACATCATCATTATCTTTATGGTTACATTTTGCTCAATACGTAACTATAGTCCAAGAGTTTATTAGAGCAGAAAGAACAAGTAACTGATCATTACATATTTCTGCAACAAAGTGCATGCTCTTGCATCTTTTTGCTGCAACAGGACACAATAACTATGCAAAATCGTGCAGGCTTTACCTTCAGACCGTTGATGCCTTACAAACAGAACACCCTCTAATTTACGCACAATACATGACAGGTAATCACACTGTTAGAAGAACCGAAAAAAAATGGTCAGGAATATGGACTGATCTAACAATTGAACTGACTCTGATGAAGTCACTTAAAGGTAGTGGTGGGTTATTGGTAAAGACTTGAAAGAAAATGTGTTGAGGGTATGGACGAAAACATTGCATCGATGCGCAGAAGTAAGTGATGCGATGAGCATCACTTACTTCTAACATATCCGCATAAATCTGTTGACAAACATAAAGAAATGTATACTGGAAGAATGAAACATGAAATTGGCGACTTTAAAAAAATACAATCATGGTTTTTTGCTCATAACCCATTCATTGTCGGAGATCAACTTGTTAGTTTGGACTCAAGTTTGGTTGATAATCAGAAAAATATTAGCTGTGATCGATCAGAAGAGATAGGTGCATCAATACACGATGAGCTGAATGGTAAAACCTACACAAATTACTCTTTCAAGCAAAAAAATTAAATAACAACACTCCAGAATTTATACTCCTGTGTATCAAGCGTATCTGCGTTTCAAGACGAAATTGTTACAATTCACCCATTAACACTTTTTCTAAGATTGGTTGTTGTTGATGAAAGAAAGCCAGAGAATAAAGTGGAAAGTTATTTTCAATATGAGTTGTCACCATATCCAACATCATTGTTTAAAGGAGGTGTCATGAGATCAGCACAAAAGTTAACATTGAAAACATTCATACTCAATAACATATCACTAATAAAAGAACCTGTATCAATCAAAATTGCTGATGGGGGCGCATCATTGTGGTGCAGCAATTGGAAAAAAAAGAAGAGTTTTTTTCTTGATAAACTTAAAACTACCAAACCAACACCGATATTTAAATGAGGGGGTGCAACTATTGTAAACAACTATCGTCCTTCTTGTATTTTCAAAAAATACAAGAAGGACGATAGTTATATAAATAGGGAGAGTTATTTACATTAGTTTCCTATCGTTCTGCCTGTATTTTCAAAAATTTAAAATAGAACTTTAAATAAAAAAATCAACACTCATCTTTCTGTAAGCAATATATTACTTAATAACTAATACGGTTTCTAAAAAAACAACTCCGATAAAGATTAAAAATACTTAAAAAAACAACCCCACCGAACATAAAGTACTTCAGTTTCCACGTAGTATTAACAAGTTGTTTAATAAATCTGAACACAGATTAATAATTAATAAATCTGAACATAGAAATTTTTATTGATTTATCAAAAGCTTTTGATACAATTGACCATCAAATTCTTATTAAAAAGCTCGAACTATATGGAATCACAGGAGATCTTTTTAAAATGGGTAAGGAGTGGTTTAAATAATCGTGCTCAATATGAACACATAGACGGTAAATCACTAAAATCGATACTAAACATTACTTGTGGCTTGCCACAAGGTTCTATACACGGACTTCTTTTTTTTATATATGTCAATGATCTCCATAAAGCATCCAGCCTGATGATAATAATGTTTTTCGATGGCACTAATTTATTTTTATCGCACAGCAACATATTATTTAAAATTATAAACTTAGAACTTAATGAAATTTCCAACTGGTTCAATGTTAATAAACTTTTGCTAAATATTGAAAAAACTAAATGGCCTCTATTTCATACACAAGTGGGCGAAATAGAGTGCGGTTTAGATATGAAATAGAGTCCAGTTTTGGCTATGAATTTTATAAAACCTCAAAACAAAAGTACACAAAAAACAGTTTGCAATAGTTATAACAGGACATGCTTTTCTTATTAAATGAAACTAAAGTTAAATATTGAAAAAATATTTTAAATAAAAAGAAATAAGGATTTTACGTTTATTACTAAATTAAATCGACTTTTAGTCACTTAGCAGGAAATTCATGGTCGATTAAACCGACTGTTCGATTTTTCAAAGCCGAACTAATTTTGACTTGATAAATGTTTTGATAAATAATAAAAAAAATGTTTTGATAAATAAGAATTGACAACCAAACAAAAAATCTTGTTTAATTTTTTTTAATTTTTAGTTTAGTTTATTTAACCGTTTAAAAATTTTTACAATGTGCTACAATATAAAAAAGTATACAATTGGAGCAAGAAGAAGGCATCACTGGCTTGAGCAAGAAGAAGGCATCACTGAGCCCTGATAGTAGCGCTTCTAAATATCTGCATTATATAAGCAACAGCATTAAAAAAAAAAGGCAATTTTAAAATATAAAGAAGCAAAGAAAATTAATAAAAAAATTTAAAAAAAAATTGATATGAATACAATCAGGTCAAGTTTGGTCATTTTTGTGGTATTATTTTAAGCATTTAATTAATATTTAAAAAAGGGGCGTAACGGTACCATTTCATGATAAAAATGAAGTAATTTATAAAAACCTTAATAAATTAAGGATAAATCTTTAAAATGTATCGACCGCTTCCTAAAACAAAACTAAAAAATGTCCTTAAAACTAAAATTTACCATCCTTTCCGGGGGGAAGGGAGGGGGAAACATCATTGAAAAACCAAACAACAAACTTATTGTTTGCATAAAAATGAATCTTTTTTCAACCAATTGTATTGCTATGTCAAGAATAGGAAAGTAAAAGTTTATTTTGAACTTTTTTTTGGATCTTGAATAAGTTTGTTATCTGCTTCAAATGCAAATTGTTTATTCTACCTTCTGATACGATTCGGCCTCGAAAAATGCTGGTATCTCTAAACTGACTGTAAATTCAACTTCACTTACCAGTGGTTTCTTGAACTCTATTTCACTTCTGAAATTTACGAGAAACTTCTTTATTTTTCAAGTTAATTTATGGCGCCATACATATCTAATTCTTTTGCCTGAAGTTGCTATCAAGTCATACTGATCTCAAACAACGCGCCATACCACACAACCAAAGAAACAACAAACTTAAAACTAGAAATACCATTTGCAATAAACCGTGTATTTACCCGTGTTGAATTACCGGAAGCTCCTGTTTAATTTGTGTCGTCTGCAATCTCTGCCAGAGTATTGTAGATACGACTAAGTTGATAATTTTTTGTTTGATTGTATTGGATAGAAAATAAATCAATTTATTTTGTTTGGCTTTGCCTTGATAATGAGCATATGTTTCGTTGTTTTTAATCTTTTGAAGATGCTTATCCATAAATGGGTCAAACAATGCTAGAAATCTCAAAAATTTCAGAAAGTTTCCGTTATCAGCAATGTTTAATTTCTCATGTGTTCCACGAAAAACAACATTTTACATACCAAGAACTCTAATTAAAGCTATCAGACGTTTCAAGATTTTCTGCCAATACTGTTCTTTTTTCTTTAATGAGACGCAAATGTTTGGCATCACTTATTTTATTATGTTACAGTAGCAGCTAAAACTCTTTTCATGACTGAAAATTTCTAGATGTTCACTTGTTTTCTCATGCTCTGACAGAATTGCAGACATGCTTTTCAAACCGTGTGAACGATTAGAAAAATAATAAAATTAATATTTTTCTCTTTGCCATTCTAGATTGAAATATTGAAGGAAAAAAACCATAAAAATGATCACCTCGTGTCCTTTTAAGATCTTTAAGTTAAAATTTTATTTTAACTTTTTTGTTTTCTAGATCTCCTCCGTCCTGAAAAATAATGAGGGATTAAAACAATTTATTTAATTCTTTTTAGAAGAGCTTAATATCTTCAAAATTAGACACTCAGTCATAATTTCTTGGGTAGGAGTTGCCGGAGGTGGAGCATCCACTCATTTTGATACATGTCATTTGACTTTAAAAGAATTTGATTAATTGTTAAACTGTCTTGCTCAAAAAGCGTGAGTTGGCTTTGAAATCTAAAAAATAATACTTTTAAACTGTCTTGCTCAAAAAGCGTGAGTTGGCTTTGAAATCTAAAAAATAATACTTTTAAACTGTCTTGCTCAAAAAGCGTGAGTTGGCTTTGAAATCTAAAAAATAATACTTTTAAGGATACATAATTTTATGCGATCAATGTTGAAGAAAACTGTAAACATTTAAACATTAACATGATAAAGATAACATTCAAATATTGGCGTTGACTACATTTCATTAGCATAGAAGACATAAAACACTAAATGATTATTATATACACTTGTTTTTATTTAATTACCAGGATTAGCAGGTTGATCTGCAGGTTGAATATTCTCAACAGACTTGACATTGAACCTAACTAGTTCTTGTACTTAGCCTCAAACCGTGTCCTAGTTCTGTTTTTCTTCTTCTATTTTCTTCTAAGATCGTTCATAAAATCCCTTTTATTCTCATCCGATATATTCGAACCCTTCAAAATAGTGTCAGCTTCAATATCTACTATACTTTACCTCGATATCTACTATACTGTTAATCTTCTTATCTCACTGGGGGCAAGCTGGGCAGAAAATCATTTTTTAAGTTGTTAGTTAAAGTATTAAAGTATGCTTTTAAATAAACTTCATCTTAACGTATCTTGACGTTCGGTAAATCCAGTATCACAAAGTTTTTTTTACATGAATATAAAAATATTCTTAATGTAATAAAATATATGTCTTAATGTAAAAAAACCTCCTAAAAAATTAAAAATCCTTGTTTTTATAAATAGTTATAAAATTATAGGTAAATATGTATAAATATTTTGAAATTTCACAAAGATAGATTTTTTATAAATGTCACAGATGTATTGCCAGTTTTTACATGTTTTTCACGTTTTTCACACTTATTTTAACATCACGAAGCATCCTAAAGAGTTTACAAAATTAATCAAGTGCATTATAAAAAAAACATTTATTAACATATCGATGTTAATTGTAAATGATTAAAAAAGTCAATATACGACCTTTCGTTTTGACCTTTTTGCTAAATTCTGGTTGATTGTGCATTCGTCCAAAATAAAATTCTTATTTTTTTTCTTTTATTAAGAGAAGCTCATTAAAAAATTACTTGTAAATATTTTTTTTAAACTACAATATTATTAAAAAAAAAAATAAACTTGCTTCACAATAACAAAAAAAAAATTATGTAATTTAGTTAAACGGTTCTTGAAATATTTTAAAAATCCAATAAGTCATTATCATTATCAAGACATCGGACAGTCTTTAAAATGAAGAGAAACAAATAACAGTTATGGTAGCTAAAGAATAGTTTTGAAAATCTGATCACTTATTAAATTAATCCTTAAATCAACTTTTTTATTATCAGTAAAAGTTAATAACAAATTAAATTTAAACACGTTTAAATCTAATTCATGTTGGTTCAAATTTAGAACACACTCTCGACACTGCTTAGAAAGATTAATTCTTATGTTTTCTTAAGTCAGCATACCCTAATGTGTATTTTATTTATAATATAACTTTCACATCTACTTCATTTATTTGATTGCTGATGCCTCCCATTAAGACATAAAATGCACGTATAATTCTATTAACATCAACACTTTTTTTTTTTAATCTGAAACTTTGGTTTTTAACCCTTTCGTGACAATTGACCCTTCTGACGGTTTATATAATTTGTTACTAAATGACGAGTGATCCACAAAGCATTTCATAAATAATTTTGAATATTCCAAAACATCTACAGAATTTGGGGAAAACTAAAACTTTATCTCTGAAATAAGAATAATTTTTAAAGTTGAAGCTTCAAACCTTTAGTTAATTGCTTTTATAGATTTCTCAGAAATCAATTTAAAAAATTACTAAAAATAGATTAAATTATACTAATATAAATAAGATCCTTGATATTTTTTTCAGCAATAGAGGTGGGGAGATTTTTCCTGTCATTTTCTGTTCGGTTCAATGTTCATTTCCGGTCTTTTCACTCTTTTGAAGCGTCAGAGATTTTTTTAGAAAAAGCTACAGTTGATTGCGTTTGAGCGCTACTTTGGTTAAGTTATTTGTGCATGTTTTCATGCAATTTACCGCATATTTTTTGCATATTTTGCATAGTTTTTAGTAAAGTTTGTGAAACTTCTTTGTGCCATTGATTTTCACATAGGTTTATAGAGAAGACAAAAGTGCAACTAATTATATGGTTATTTTGCAATTTTTACAAAGATAATTTCACTTGGTTTTCCTTTAGTTTCGCAAACAAAAAGGAAACGACATCAAGACTTTACTTAAACGCCTAATCTTTATACTTTGCAATATAGTCATAATAACATATAGTCTAGCCAGTTGGGCCGTTTTCACCAGCTTCTCTTGTTTTTAAACAATAAAAGTAAAAATTTTGAATTTATGTAGAAAATAGTTTATTTTTTGTGCCAAGACTACCAATAAGTGCACATAATCTAAAAAGAAAAACCTTTAGGCAAACTTAAGAGATAAGCGATCATAGATAATTTTATATTAAATATAGAATCAGATTTTTTTTCGATCTGGACCATCTTTTAACACTTATTTATGTGTTTGGTCATTATTCAAGTTAAAGGAGCCTGTAAACTTGCATAAAACCAAGTCTTAAATAAAATAAAACAAATTTTTTCGGAAAAGAAAACCAAGAAAGGTTCTTCAAACTTCATTGAATAAATATTAGACATTTAATAAAGGTAATTTTCATTGCTAAAAATTTTATTAAAAACATATTCTAGCATTTGAACTGTATTGCAGTATGATTGAAAGACGCAATAATAAAGTGAAAACCAAATAAAGTTGCGTAAGTTTAATAAAAAAAATTATAAAAATATTAAATTTTAATAAAAATATCAAATTATGCAATGATTAAAGCAAATGACTTAACTTTTTAAAATTTAAGTAGTTTTTAAAAGTTTTACGGTTTTTGCTTTGTAAATTTTGAAACATTGTCAAGACATTTTTTCGCTACTTTTGTCTTTCACACAATTTCAACATAATAGGTTGATTTTTAGCCTGCCAAGAAACTTTTAAAGATTAACAACGCAGCTTTTGGTACACCATTTATCATTGACATTAAGTTTTCCCTAGAGTTCTGTTTATTATGCAGTGTATGACTTAACGGCAACAATAAATATATTTTATAATATAAGATAACATCCAAAAATCTAATCACAAATACTAAAAACAAATGTTTACATATATATATATATATATACTTATTTCACCATCAGTAGGTTCATCAGAAAGCTTTCTGATGAACCTAATGATGGATTATTATTAGAATATATATATATATATATATATATATATATATATATATATATATATATATATATATATATATATATATATATATATATATATATACGTAAGTGTATATATATGAATAAAGAAAATATCTTTATATTATCATGTATAATATTGTATACTTGAAAGAGTGCTCAATAGATAAACTAGAGCTATATAGTATATATGTTACTGTTACCCGCAGTACCAGGAATTAGCTAAATGCTAATATTATAAACATTAGCATTTAGCTAAATCCTGGTACTGCGGGTAACAGTAACATATATACTATATATATATATATATATATATATATATATATATATATAGTATATATGTATAATGGTTTTAACAAAAATTAAAAAAAGTGTCTTATTAATTAGAATATGTATATATATATATATATATATATATATATATATATATATATATATATATATATATATATATATATATATATATATATATATATACATATTTTAATTAATAAGACACTTTTTTTAATTTTTGTTAAAACCATTCAGTTCATAAAATACATGTTTCGACTATATCATACCCATTCTCAATTAAAAAAATATTAAAATGCTTAAATCAAGTTAGTATATCAATAATTACTTTTACAATGGAAAAAGAAGTTAAATTGTTTTTTATAAGGAGACTCTCTCGGAACTTTTTTTTATCCATGCTAGTTTTTCAATTTTGGATTTGGCCTCCAACAAATTTATATTAAAACTCAAAGAAAGCTTGTACATAGAGTGGGAAAAACCCACTGTTAAAAAACAATGGAACCACGTAAAAATGACACTTTTAATCTAGTTCATACACTTCTGTGTTATGTATTATACTTATACATATAACTTAATTATGTATATATATATATATATATATATATATATATATATATATATATATATATATATATATATATATATATATATATATATATATATATATGTATATATATATATATATATATATATATATATATATATATATATATATATATATATATATATATACATAAATTATAATTTTACATAATTGAACCTGTCATTTCGAAAAGGGCACAAGTCCATTTACTAAAACTTTTCAAAATAAACAAAAATATGATTTTTATTAAAATAATGTCTAGGTTGCTAAAGAAATTAAACATAGAAGTAGATAAATAAAGAGCGTATATAACTTATGTATTTTTTATTTTTTATAAAAAAAACATAAATCATACAGAAATTTTTAATTCAAACTTATAAACTAAATGCTAAAAGTTTTGGACTTATGTCCTTTTCGAAATGACAGGTTCAATTACACATATTTGCATATTTATGTGATGTATTATGTTATGTATCGCGACGTTAGAATATCTTATCGCGACGTTAGAATCAACTTGTTCTATCTCCATTGAGTTATTAATAGTACTGTGTACTTCAGAATAATGTTTTTCTACTGTATTAAAACATAAGTTATAAGTAAAAACATATTGGAGAAAACGAAAGTTAACAAAAAATTTATATGCCGTCTCCTAAGTCTTTCTTTTTTAAATCGTTTTAACTTAAGACTTAAAAATGTGGAGAGATATATATTATTAACATAACACGACGTTAGAATATGATAATTCTAACGTCGTGTTATGTTTGGTATTGTAGTGCAAATTGCAAAATTTTCACCACTAAATAAAAATCTTTTTTCGGTCTGGTTAGGGTAAGGGCAGTTTGTTTAGTTTGGTTCGTTCCCAACAATTTTAAAGTTCGGGTTCGTTTCGGTAAGAAGTAAAAATTGGGTTCAGTTCAGTTCGGTTGTAGGTAAGATTCTAGTTCGGTTCGTTCGGTTCTGGTTCGGTTCGTTTTATATCTCTAATGTATACCCCTATCCTTCCTGGATCCGTCACTGATTTTCATTGTAGGCAATATCATTTAAAAATAGGTTACGTTTTCTTTTACCTTTGACTCGTTGTTGGCCAAAGTAATTTTCTAATAAACCTTGTCATAGCCATTTAGTTAAAAAATATTGCAACCAATATTCAAAAGGTTATTTAGCTATATCAGTAACTAAAATGAAAGTAACATTGAACTCTTTATATGTTTTCTAAAATAAAAATATATCAGCCTTAATTAAACTTTTGGGTGTTTGATATTTTATTAAATTGAAATAAGGTTAGAAACAATTTTTGTCTTGATTAAATATTAACAATCATCTGCTTAAGAAGAAATGATTGATTTATTTGAGTTAAGCATTAGGTATATGAGAAACCACTATATCCTGCACAAAGAAGGATTAAACAATGAAAACCTCTTGGCTTGAAGATTTATTGAAGGCAAAAGTTGTATTTGGATTGTTATTAACATATTAAATGTTTTTCGAAACGCTTTTTGCAACAAAACACTAACTTATTTTTTTATTTGAAACCTTAGGTTTTTATCAACTAGTATATAATATACAATAAAGATGGTATTCGAATCCTTTTATTAAAATTCGGGTCCGGTTCTGTTCGGTTAAACCTAATGTTCGAGTTCGGTTCGGTTCGATCTTAAGCTCAGTTCGGGTTCGCTTCGGTTTGGTAACAACTAAAATTTGGGTTCGGTTTGATAGCAATCCAATTGTTTTTATATTAGTTTGATTCATCTTCACATAAAACACAAATAAATTAAAGTAGTATAAAGGTACTTCTCTACCAGTTAACAATTATATATATATATATATATATATATATATATATATATAATTATGGTTTATAAGAATTATTCACATATTTAAAGGTACATGCTGGTGTAAAAGGAAAGCTTCAGGATTATGCGTATTTACTTGCTTGCTTTTTAGTAATATAGTTTCTTTGTACAAATTCTTTTTTCTCTTTTTTTTAATTTTTCTTAACCAACACAAAAACAAAAAGTTAAAGTAGGACTTTAACTTTTTGTTAAAGATTGATTTTTATTCTATTAAGTCTTTAGAAAAATGTTTTATATTATATAGTGTTGCGTTTTTTAATTTTTATCGTCTTATATTTACGGTATAGACTAAGGGGCTTGGTGATAAGACCAATTATGTCTTCTTCTTGCCCCTGCTATTTGTATTTATATTATGCTTTACGACTTTAATAAATTTATATGGCAAAAAATAAAAAAAAAAAAAAAAAAAAAAAAACAAAAAAA
The DNA here is from genome assembly GCF_038396675.1 of Hydra vulgaris. NCBI lineage: Eukaryota > Metazoa > Cnidaria > Hydrozoa > Anthoathecata > Hydridae > Hydra > Hydra vulgaris. Next base: position 43,686,399 of record NC_088923.1, read on the forward strand.
AAAAAAGTGAAAAGCCTAAACTTTTTTGATTTTTTGATTTTAGTGAAATATTTACAAAACTTTCAAAAGTAAACCAAAAAAATACATATCTAAGTTCAAAAACGTAAACTTTTCAATTATTTTGGGTTACAATGGTTGTTTATTTTGAGATACTTGTATAGCAACGGTTGCTAAGAGGCATATTATCTAAAAGTAAACTTGCTCTGTGATAAGACCATAAGGGCTTCTTGGGGCACCCAAACAAAATTAAAAAAAAGTACCTTTTGTTATTTAAACTAATTTAATACAGAAAATATATTTAGCCTGATGGCTAGTATAAACAATTATGGAACAATTTATTTTTAAAAAATTAAATTTTTTTATTTTTGTCTTTATTTGCATTTTTTAAAAAATTAAAAAGTTTGCTTTTGTGCTCATTGTTTCCCAAAATTTTTAAGATTTTGTTGACAAAACGCGTTGAAATTTTCCCAAAAGTTAAGGAATGGGTATGACTGCAATTTAAGCCTAAATTAAACATTTAAATCTAGTAGAACCTATTTTTTTTAAATCAATTTTAAGGCAAATAGTTTTGAATGTTGTCCTAGGTGCATTTTAACTAAAAGAAGAACTAATATCTAACTTTGGTTATAGGTTCAGATTGTTATTTTTCCTTTTATTAATATATCCTGAAAATTTCAGTTCAAAAAATTAATAGTTGCGGAGAATTTTAGGAAACATATCCTGTCCTTGTTTGTCCTTTAGCTCATAAATTTTGGAGCAAGTATTTGTCAAACTCATGTTTTGTGTCAATCCTGCCAGCCTTAGACAATGGAGTAGCAGCTATTTTAAAGTCTGCTTGCAAATCATACGATTCAGCGTCAGCTTTACTATTTTTTAAAAAAGACAGTTGATTTGAGTGATTGCATTCACTAAAACAGTCCATATCTGTACTGCCTGAGTCCTTTTGTATCACCTGAAGTATTGAAGAAGTTATAATTTTGTCTATTATACTACGCATCTTTGAATATATAAAACTGCAATTTTCTGCATTGACAAAAAACAATTATTTGTAAGAAGTAACAATAAGTGTTGATAGCTTATGCAAAGGATGAATAATACTTTTTTAAATCAAACTGAAAAAAAGCTGCCTTCAAATTACGCATACTGTAACTGTCTGAACCATTGATCTTAGAGACTGCCAAAAACAAAATAGTATTATCAGTGGCGTAGGAAGATTTTAAATGTTTGAATCACCAACTTTTAAACAAAAAGAGTATTTCAAATTTTTTTATGTTTATATGTATGACGAAAAGATTCTTCACAAAAAAAAATTAGGAGATTGGGAACAAGAAACCCTAAAATCTTAGACCCCCTTACCCAAAACGTGAGGGCAATGAATTAAATTATTTATTTTTTCATTAATAATAACTAATTATGTATTCATCGACAGATTTCAAATTTTATGTTTAAATCATTCAGTGTTCAGTTTTTATGACCACGTGAAGAAAAACCTCCCCCTCTACCCCTCAATTTGAGGGGGCCATTAATTTAATTTAAATAATTCAACTCGTTGCCCTCACGTTTAGAGCAGCTAAGATTTTAGGGTTTCTTGTTCCCATTTTTCTATCACAGTTATTTTTTTTTTTTTGAAGAATCTCTTTTTCATACATATGAACGTAAAAAAATTTGGTTTTTCAAACATCTAAAAATTTTTCTACGCCACTGTGCATGCTTAAATTACCCAGCGATTTTCATTAAAATTTCCAGTTGAAAGTCATAAAGTTGAAGCAGCTAAAATTGGGCTTTGAATAAAAACAAAATATGGATAATTTTCATTTACTCGACAATATTATTTATTTACTAGTCGAGAAGAAAATATTGTAAATAGGCTAATTGAGACAAGTTCCCTTTGTACCGAGGTACTACTCATACGCTGAGTAGGCGGAACCGGGCTTTGAACCTGAAATCCTGCTGCTACCATCAATAATAATTCCGAACTTTTAAGCAGCACTCTAACCAACTAAGCTATCCCGGGCTCAAAACAAGGGAATTTAAGTTCATATATGTATATAAATCATGTTTGTATATATATATATATATATATATATATATATATATATATATATATATATATATATATATATATATATATATATATATATATATATATATATATGTATATATATATATATATATATATATATATATATATATATATATATATATATATATATATATATGCATATATATGTAACTAATTTAGTTATAAACTATCACCAAGTGGTCTGGGTAATAAAAGCACTTTTGCTTCTTTTTTAAAACGTCGGTGTTTTTGAGACAAAATTTATTCGCTTTTTAAAAATTGTTTTTGTTGTCTTTTTAATTTAATGTTGTGTTATGATTTGAAGCGAGAAAAGAAGCTTAAATTTACATATGCTTTTAAAGTAAAGAAAATCTATTTAACTACCAAGTTTTAGTAAACTGTGTAAAAACTACAACTACTCGTAGCTTATCCTTAGAATAGTTTTTTAATACTTTAATAAAAACCATTTCAATGTATTTTTTGTATTTTATTGGGTGAAACTCGTTTTTTTTTGTCGGTTTTAAAGATACTCCCGAGTCGACATGAGTCATAATATGTTTTGGTTGCAAACAAAGTTCTTTTTTTGTTTTTTAAAACTCAAATGCTTTTTATGTCTTGACTGAAATATTGAAGCAGACGTAGCAAAGGTTAGAGCGCTTGGTTTAGAAGCAAGAGATCCAGTGTTCGAAGCAAGTTTTGGACATATTTCACACCATCGGTAAGGATGGAGGTGTGAATTTCCTAGTTTAAGACCTTTCCTCGTTGCTATGTGACATAACTGTTTGGTTTGAATTTGTTTTAAGTGCCCCTTATTGGGGCACTTAGAAGTTGGGAGAGAGTTCGAAAGCGTTAAAATGCGGGGAAAAAACAAAACAAATAAATGTTTTTAGAGCTGTATGCTTTGTTGAACAAAAAGTAAAACGAGATTGAGTTTTAGTTGATGTAAATAAAGATGATAGCTCCATTGAGCAACAACCATGATAGTATTTGTTGAAATACTATCATGACTCATGCTTAGGAGATAAAGCGAGTCCAACTATATTTACAATGCGTTTTTGGACATTGTCTAGAAGAGAAATAGCATCATTAGAAGAACCAGCCCAAATATGACAACAGTATTCTATACAGGGACGAATAAGAAGTAAAGAATGAAATCAGGAGAGAGAAAATGGCGAGCACGATAAAGATAAACGACCTTAGCAAATGCTAATTTAGCAATCAGTTGCATATATGGTTTCCATGAAAGATCAGTAGTAAACGATAATCCAAGAAGACATAAAGTAGAGGACTCAGTGAGAGGGTTGCCATTCATTAATTTAGGGATGTCGACCAGAGTCAGAATGTTCTCCAGAGTTTTTGAAAATTGAAACAACAGATACCATTTTCCAGCTGGCAGAAAACAAGACTCAGTCAAGCGCATATAAAATATTTAGAGAGAATTGAAGAGAGTTCTGGAAAACTTTTGTAAGACTTTGATAGGAATGTTGTCTGGACCACAAGCTGTAGAAGAGTTTAGTTGAGATATGACTTTAGCAACAGAAGCTGGAGTGACTTAAATGTCTAAAAATGGGTTAACCTGTTTAATTGGAATGGACTGAAGAGAATGGCCATAAGGTTCGAATGTCGAATTTGAAGAACAGTTCTTTGCAAAAAGTTCAGCCTTATCCTTGGGAGAGGTAGTAAGATCGGTCCCATGAATAAGAGATGGACTGATAGACTTACCCTTGTTAACGACGCTGTTGAAGATTTTCCAAATGTCTCAAGAGCCTAACTACTGAATGATATACGAGATTTAGTGAGCTGAGAATAATGGAGCTTAGCAGCTGGCAGCATCTTTTTACACCAATTTCTTGGAATAATAAATATCCGTTTGTTCTCAAGAAAGTTGATCTTTTGAAAAAGATAAAAAAAAATAATTACAGTTAAATAGAGCAATGGAGTAGAATGAGGCTTGAATTGGAACAGACAAGAAGAAATAAAAGCTTCCTTTCCTGCCGGAATCCAGGAGGTTACGTAGAAGACGCATTTTTCAGCTGAGAGGGAAAATATATTATTCCAAGGACTACCACGCAGAAAATCACAAAAAGAATCCCAGTCAGCTTTAGGGTAGTAGTAAGTCGTATGATGATAGGGTGAGTCCAAAAATGAAGTACGAGTAGAAAGAAATCATTGCATGGTCAGAACCACCTAAAGAAGAGAAAGAAGAAACTGAGCGCAAGCTAAAATCAAAAACCAGAAATAAATCAAGTAGCGTAGGTAAATGATTAGAGTTTTCAGGAAAACGATATAAAAAGTTAACTGTCTGAGTAAGAGATTGAGAAATGCAGAAGTTATAGACTTTAGTGTCAGCAGGGTCAGTAGCGTTAGAGCCAAGCCATTCAGTGTGAGGAGCGTTAAAGTTACCAATAACAACAATATTGGCAGAGGGGTAAGGAGAAAGAACACAGTCAATTTGATAAAAAATTACATCAGAAAGAGTACAGTCTTGAAAAGAAGGAAAACGATAAAAAACAAGGAGAAAAGTGATAAAGTGAAGTGGTGGTAAGCGGAAGCACATAAAAGAATGATCAAACAATTCGAACCTGATTTCACAACAAATATGTGAATTGATGCTTATGTATACCCCCAAGCCAAGCATGTGACTATTTGAGTCTTTGCAAACCAAAGCATAGTACCCATCAACACTGAGATTAGAAAAAAGAATAGCTGAATTTAAATTAGTAACACTAAAAGCAAGCAGATCTTGTGAATTTTGCAATAGTATTTCTCATAACATTAAAGTTATCAATTTGATTTTAAAAATTTTAGTTTAAAAATTATGCATTTTGCACTTAGTTAACATTTTTTTTAGCAATAAATACACATTTTAAATTAGAAGCGAATTTTGCGTACAATTTGGCGTGTTTGTTTGTTTTAACATAAACTATTATACCAATAAAAAGACTTCAACTAAATGAACAACAACTTATTTATGTTAGGAGTTGTTCATACACAATTACGCCACGCTTAAGGAGGGATAATGTTGAACTGAAATATTGTCAAAAATGTAGTTATAAATTAGAAAATAATAACTTTTAGCGTACTTTCTAATATTAAAAAAAATTCATATTTACAAAAAGTAGCCTACAAAAAAAGTTCCACCAGGTTTCTACCTAATTTTTGTTTACGTTTAATTTTATATATACCTTACATTTGTGGCACATATTTACACTATATTGAGTTATATATAAAAAGATCACGGATCTTAAGGTAATAATAACTAAACTTGTATTTATTTTAAATTATTTATGTGTGTATTTATGTTATAATTCAAATTATTTATGTATGTATTTACGTTTTACTTTAAATTATTTATGTATGTATTTAAGTTATAATTTAAATTATTTATGTATATATTTATGTTTCGTTCTTAAATCAATATTGAGTATTTATTAATTAAAGAAATTTAGATTTTCTATTGGGTGTTTTTGAGGTACCTCAAAATCACCCAATACAAAACCTATATGTCTTTAATTATAAAGTACACGATATTGATTTAAATAAGTACAAATTAAAATAAAACATAAATACATACATAAATAATTTAAATTAAAACATAAATACATACATAGACAATGATATACATAAAGAAGTACATAGACATAGACGAAGAAAGATTTTGTTTACTTTACTTCTGTTTACTTTTCATTTATCTCAAGATTTATATTTGATAGGATAAGAAATGCAATATTTTTATATGAAAACAAATAGTTTTGATTAACTAGTTAATTTAAAAGAAACACTCACACCTAGGTATAGTAAAAAATAAAAGCAAGGAGAAGTAAAGTAAACAAAATCTTAATGTGTCTATGAGTTTTTATGCGCATTTACCGATATCGATCAATATTAATGACAATTATGTAATAATACTATATTTGAAGATCTAAATTAAACATTTTTTCACAGTTTCTTTCGTATTGCGGTTTCGTATTGCGATTTGCTGCGTAGTTTTGAAAAAGTTAGTCATCGAATCATCGAAGTAATCGAGAAGTAATCGTGTTAAAAAGATAATAAATTAGTAGTGATAACTTTTTCAAACTAAGCTCTTGTAAAATTCACTAAAAATTTTTGTCTTTAAATTTAGCATACTAAAAAAAAAGTTTTATAAGTTCAAATAAAAAAAGAACTTAAGCAATTAAATATTATCTAAAATTATAACTTTTTCTAAAATTATTTCTTTTCCCTTTTTTTTGAATTTTTTTTTTTAGGTGCCCTAAGAAGTCCTAACGGTCTTGTCACAGAGCACCGCAGAAGTTCATTTAACCAGGAAGTTCACGCCTCTTTCCTTACTGTGACGCGAAAATATATCCAGAGCTCGTTTCGAACCTGGATCTCCTGCTTATAAATTAAGCGCTCTAACCATTTTTTAAGGACACCTTTTTATTTAAAGAATTATTAGTTGCAGCCTGTCAGATTGCCATACAAAAGTTAGTCTTTCCTATGCAAAACTCTCAATATTATCTAAAACTTTCTTTAAAATAAAAAAATTTAAATTTTACTAAGTTTTCTTTATGACTAAAATGGCAAAAAAACATTAAAATTTGAAATAAAAAAATCAATTGAAATGCCAAATAAAGCAAAAGATCACGAAAGTTATAGAAAACATGTATGTCTGTATACTAGAGAAAAGTTTACAGATGTTTAAATTCATTATTGCTTATGCAGATTCATTATTGCAAGAGTTCCAAAAATTTTTAAAAAGTGACATAAATCATGCAGATGAACAAGTTCTAAGTGGTTCAACATGTAATTGGATTAATTCAACATAAGTTCAGCATTAGTTCAACATATGTCAAACTTATTTACAAAAATGTTTTTGGTGATATGAGGCATTCATTGCCACCTCTTTATAGTTTATATTTTATAGACACAAACGTCTACCGCATGTGATTGCCTTAATTGCTAAATTGAAAAACACAAACTAAATGAAAAACACCCTTTAGGACTACAGACACACAATATAAACCTTAAAGATTTATATTGTTGTGTGTCTTTAGTTTAAGAGCAAATCTTTTAAGTCTGAAAATTTTAAAATTTTAACTTATTGTCAACCTAAAAAAAATCTTCATCTCTTAATTAGGGGTTCCAACCATTGCTGCACCATTGGAGCAAGACGCCTAAACTTGAATGATTCGGTCAAGTCGGAACTGAGCAAATTGTATTTTAAACAGTTTAAAATTATAGACAATAAAAATTATAGTTTAAACTTTATGCTTTATTATATCAAACTACCGGTTTGAAAAAGGATTGTATTCAGCATCTTATACTATATCTGAATCTGATTTTATTTAGCTTTGTGTTTTTAAAGATGTCGTTCCGCCAATGGAACTCCATCTCCTTCTTGGAATTGTTATTCATCATTTCAAAAAACATTCAGACTTGTGATCTGCCGCTAAAAAATCGCTTACTTATTTGCGCATTCAACTTCAACTATTTTGTAGTAAACACTTATTGAAATGATATTTAAATAGATATACTAATGATTAACTTAAAAAAAAATGATTGTCATACGCTTTTAAAAAACATGGTCATTTTGCAACAACTGGCTGAACAAGATTGTATCTACAAAGTCTTTGGTTTTATTGAGTCAAAAAGACATTAAAAAAAATGTTTTTTTCATGTTTTGGAATTATACTAGAGAAAATTACTTTAAGGCCAAAGTTAAGAAATTAAAAACATCTTTTCTGCTTATGCTAATATTGGTTACATTAAAGACCAATGCTGTCTCCTATTAGTAGGAAAAAGCATGTTGTTTTTTTTTGAAAATTTTGAAGAATTTGCATTAAAGCATCAATTTTCACTTGGAATCTTTAGTGAATAAGACATGTGACTAGACCGATAGGTCTTTATGGGGGCATTTATAACATAAGTTAATAAAAAAATAAAGAAAATCCTGCAACAGAAACATTGCCATCAAAATTTACAATTCGAAGACCAATGGTCTTGTCGTCGACTACCTCTAAGAAATGTCCGTGTTAAATTTTATAAAATATTTACAAGATAAAAAATAAGTTAACGAAGTAAGAAATTTAAAATATTCCGTTACAAACACAAAATACATTCTTAACATATTACAGTTGTTAATGATACATATATAACTTTTATTATTTAATGGTTAAATAAAGGGTAAAAAGGAAGATCACTAAAATAAATATCAAAAGTATATTGTTACATATTCGATTGTAAAAATGAGTTCTTTAAACTTTCGTTTAAAAGAAAAGTAGTTATTTTGATGAATAAAATCCTCAGTAAAACTTTGTAAAACTATTTAATCCATAAGAATAGTCCGCGATAATCTATACAAAATTTAAAAAGATTTGTTTGAAAAATGGGCTGCTTAATAAAATAATCATTGCGTAAAATGTATTTATTTTTATATTTTGATAAATACAAATTATGGAAAGAAATAGGGAACGAACTGGTTTTACATTTAAACATAAAACAAAGAATATTAAAAATGTTAAGCTCATATATATTAAAAACTTTCATTTCAAATAATAGAGGCTTGTCATGAGTTTGACGGTCTTTAAAATATATGAGACGTTCTAAATGCTTCTGCTGACAATAAAGAGGTTTAAGTTTATTTTTCTTTGTTATACCCCAAGCAATGTTTGCGTAGTTTATGTGACAATGAATAAATGAGTGATATAATTGTACTAAAGTATGTTTATTTAAAATATTTCTTGCTTTGTAGAATATTCTTATACTTTTTGAAATTTTACATGATCAGTTTTTAATTTTCCATGCAAGATTTTCATCTATACAAACACCAAGAAAGTTGGTTACTGTTACTTGTTTAGTTTGTATATTGTTAATAACAAGATGAGGCATGTTAATTGGCAGTTTATGTTTTTTGATAAGAGAATGGAAAAGAATCCATTTAGTTTTATTAATGTTAAGAGATAATTTTTTAGTCTTAAACCAGTCAAGTATTTTGATTAACTCGATGTTCACGCAATGAAATATAGTAGGAATGCTTTTGTGTGACATGAATAAATTAGTGTCATCAGCAAACATAATTGTTATTAAATCCGTAGCTTTGTATAGATCATTATTATAAATAAGGAAAAGAAGAGGTCCTAATATGGATCGTTAAGGAACTCCTCATGTAATATTTAACAAATTGTTTACGATTAGTTAAATAACTTTTTAACAACTTTAAAACATTGTCTGTTATATTATAATATTTTAATTTTTTAGCAAGAATTTTATGAATAAATGTAATAATTTAGAATGTAATGTAATGTAAATTTAGAATTATTGATGTAAATTTAGAATTTAGAACAATGTAAATTTAGAACAATGTAAATTTAGAATTATTAAATGAGTCTGATATACTTCTTGTAAGCTCAATAATAGCATGCTCTGTTGAATTATTTTTTTAAATCCATATTGCATCTTATATAACAGTTTGTTTAATAAAAGGTGATTGTATATATTCTGTTGTACAAAATTCTTCCTAAAACTTTTTCTCCTTCTCTAAATATAAGAATAATTTTTGCTATTTTTAAATCACCTGGAAAAACTTCCTGATTAATAGAGCATTTAAAAATTTGGAAAATTATATCTTTAAAAGCGTCAAAACAGTTTATAATAACATATACATTGACATCATCTGAACCAACTGATTTATTTCTACAAATCCTAAATAACTTGGTTTTTAAGTCTGTTCATTTCGGAAAGAGCAAATGTCAGTCAAATGAAAAATAACTTGGTTTTTAAGTCTGTTCATTTCGGAAAGAGCATATGTCAGTCAAATGAAAAATAACTTGGTTTTTAAGTCTGTTCATTTCGGAAAGAGCATATGTCAGTCAAATGAAAAACTCCTCAAAATATGTAAAGTAATTTTTTTTTTAAATTTCAATACAACTTTGTGTTAGTTAGTAATAAGTATATTTGGTGTTTTTTTGAAAACCATAAAAACTTTTTATGAAAATGTATTTTCTTATTTCCTAAAAGTTGCTTTTTTTGACTTAAGACGTTTCTGAAATGACCCGTTCAATTAATGTTATATATTTTTATTATCGTTTATTTGAATCTGTTTATGCGTATTTGTATTATGAGTAATTATAGCGTTTATTTGAATTTGTTTTAAAACGTTCAAAAAAAAATCACTATTCTGAAAAATTAAAGATAAAACTCACAAAAAATATGGATTATTATTAGAGGTAATGAGAAAATAAAAATCTAGATAAAAATTCTCTACCGGAAAATCTTAAAATTATTAATAATAAAATTGCAAATAAATCATTTATAACAGAAGCACTTAGTAACGTTTTTATTAATGTAGGATCAAACTAAGCATCTGAAATGGGGCCATCTCATAAGTACTTTCATTCATACCTTACACGTTATACCTTACAGTTTAAACATAATGAAACTGTTATACCAGATCATGAGCTTCCAGAAGATGAGTTATTAAATTCTGTCTCTTTACAAAAACTTTATAAAAGTTCAGGTAAAAATAAATCGCCTATACCCAACACGTTTTTTAGTAAACAATTACATTCAGCCTAAAATCTGCTATTCTGCTACTAAATTTTCAATTTTAGTAGTAGGTCCTAATCTATGGAGCAATCTTATGATTAATCTTATCTTAATCTATGGATCACACTTTTGAATACGCTTAATGAGCTAAAAACTTTTAAGCAATTTAAAATTAGACTTGAGCAAATATTTTGATAAATGAATTATACTTCTTAAGCTTTTGATTAGGAGTAATCACGTTTGCTGTATTCAAATTATTTGTTTTATTTATTTTTTATTCAATTTAAAAAAAAGTTTAAACAAGTTTAAAAAAATTAAAACAAATCTTTTATTACACTTTTTAAAAAAAAAGAAAAAAGAAAGTAGTATTAAAATATGATATGTTACGTCATTTGTAACATATTAAATATGCAACATATTTAATTTTTAACTTCTTTTTTTTTTAGCTGATGTTTGCTACTATCTTACAGAACTTAACTCTTATTTATATATATCATATATTTATATACAATATATATTTATAAATTGTATTTACAAATATATATTATGTTTGTAAATACAATTATAATCGGTATATATTATATTTGGTAAATACAACGTATTTACCGAATTTAGGATAACGGCACGCAGGAGAGGGGGGGGGGGGATTGTGTACAAGTCCGCCACCATTTCTATTATTTTTAGAATAAAATTCAATTGAAAATATAACAGGCTTATCCTGCTTCAATAAGTTGTCGAACAAAATGGTTATTCAGGATTTTTAAAATATAAATTTATTATGAGATTTATTTTATCCAAAAACATAGTAGCCATGATAGTTATGCTTCTTAAATGTCTAGAATGTGAAGATATTGTAAATTTACACCAAGTTTTTTAATTAAAGTAAATTAAAAAGTAAGCCTAGGTATTAAACTCAAAACTTGTTGTAATGGTTAGAACTCTAATTCAAAACAAAATGATCTAGCTAAACATAAGTGTGTTCGGCATAAACTTTTTGACATGAACCCTAATGCTTTAGCATTTCGTGAAATGAATAAAAGATTGCCATCTAAAAAAATTCCAAATTGCCAAATTCCCGTCTAAAAAAATAGCTAGAAAAATTACATATAATTGAATTTTTCTATTCTAGCTGTTGGGTACACTATTAAATCAATATTTAAAGTTATTTCTTCTAATAACCTTCCTAAAAAATGTTTGAAGGGAAAAAAAAAACCTTTATGTAAGGACACCAAACAAGTCTCTAAAAGCAGAAAAGAAATGTAACTATTAAATAAAAAATTAAGAAAAAAAATTGTTAATAGTAACAAATAGTTTTTGTAATCAAAACAAAACATTACTCGGTGTGATGTAAAAAAGTAAAGAATTTTAAGCTTAATTTGTTTGTTCTTTTTTTTTTATTTGCACTTTTCTCAAAACCATTTTTGAGCTAGCGACGGAGATATTTTAAAAATTAATCATCAAATTGACTTAAAATACAGGGCCAACGACACCAAGGGGGGGTCAGGGGCCCACTTCTTTTCTAAAGAACTTGTTTTTTTTTTCAATAGAAAATTTTAGATATAGAGAACTTTTTTTAGAAGTTGACGATTGTGCCCCCCACTTTGAAACCCGTGTCGTCGTCCCTGAAATATGGCCCAGTTATTGATTATATCATTATTTACAAAATACACAAGAATAATTTTTACTGCTTTACTCCTACATTAGTTTCTGGTTAATACAAACAGCTTTAAAGACAAAAGTTTTAAAATGGTGGTATTTAAGATAATTATAAAACTGGTTGTAAAACTTGTAATTATAAAAAATTATTCAAGCTATTATTTCCATTTTATTTCTCATGCACAAAATAATTATTTGATAACTAAAGAGAAATTTTCAAGGTGGAGTAAAAGCTAAAAAAAAGGTGAAGTTTAGTTCAAAAACTTAGCAAAATAAAATCCAATATGAATTAGAAAGATTTTTATTTTGACCAGTCGAGTACAATTTTGCGGCCTATAACTGAACCTAGTTTTTAACATTTCTAAATAAAGATGATAACTTCATTATAATTTTATTTACAAAATAAATTTTGTTTTGAGCTGTAGTTCTAATTTTATCCAAGAAATAAGAGCAAAATAACAAACAAGGTAACCTCAACGTTGTTGCAGACTAAATCATCTAACTTTAAAAATGATATGATACAAAATGTCTTTAATTTTAATTTTTCAAGGAAAAACTATTTTTGTATGCAACTTTTATCCTTTACTGGTGATTTAAATTTTAAAAATTTTTGAAAGAGATTTTTTTTATTATTAAGGGACTGCCTATGGTAAAACCCCAAATTGATGTATACACTCATTTGAAGATAAAAAGACAATAATCAGTTAAAAACAAATGAAGCCTCAATAACCCATCTGAGATATATTTATACTTTTTAGTTGATGTTTTTTTGTTGATCAATTTAGTAGGTTCAAGTTTTTGCATCTTACTTTGTGAGCAACCAGAAGATTTTGAGCCTTTCAAATACAACTAGCAGTTAAATGCTTCCCTTTTTTGATTGGGTTAAAAACTATTCTTTTGCCATCATCAAAAAAACAATAGGAAAGCTACTACATTATTTGCAAACTACTATCTAAAGAGTCTTTACATCTTATCTATATCTGAAAAATATTTGATAAAAAAAGTTTAACTAAAAAAAAAAGTATTTAAAGTGATAAGGCAGTAATGCAAAATGATTTTTTGTAGATTAATAACTTTCATGATTTTCTCTTATTTTCTCGCAGAATATTGTTAGCAAAAAATTATTTTATTGCTGAAATTGTATGTATTTATACTGTTTCATTTATCATTTATTACGTATGTAAATTTTAAACACGTTTTAGAGCACTAATGTAACGGGGCTCGGTGATAAGAAAACTTGTCTTCTTCTTGCTCCGGCCAGGATTTTCTATTAATTTAATATCTTTATTTGTAATTTTTAAAACAAGGCAAAATAAATTAATACTTAAAAAATTTTTCACAAAGTATATCAGTAACATTATTTTATTCACTTATATAATGAATAAAAAGGAATAAATATGAGACTATTGGTACCTATAATCAGGTGTCTATGATTTCTCTGTTGGCATCTACGTTGACGTCCTTTAAATAAGGATCATCTTATGGCTTCCACGTTGACGTCCTTTAAATAAGGATGGATAACACTTTTAACCATTCTTTTCTATTATTAAAAATAAAAAAATATTTTACCCTTTATTTCAAGGGTAGGATGTTAATATCACACTTTTAGGATAAGATGTAAATACCAGCACTTTCTATATTGCCAACAAATGCAAAGCTTACAAATAGTATTTTTAAAGTAGAGAAAAATTTCGATTATCATATTTTAAAGATTTTAAGATTTATAAATAGATAAATTTTGAATTTTCAGAAGTTATAAATTATCTTTTTTTTGATAAGGTATTTTTTTTATACTAAAGGTACATATATATATATATATATATATATATATATATATATATATATATATATATATATATATATATATATATATATATATATATATATATATATATATATATATATATATATATATATATATATACACACATAAAGTTAAAATACAATTAACAATACAATAATAAAAGTTATCAAAAAATTACAATTTAATAGTTTAGTCATTTAGTTATAACTGATATTTTTAACTATATAGAATTATCATAGTTTTGTTTAAATGTTATATCTTATTTAATAATAAAAAATATATAATAACTTAGGATGTAATTATAATTGACACTAAAAATTATTAAATTATCGTAATAAAATAGTTAAACAAATCATCAGATTATTTTATTGACTTTTAACTTTATATATTCAACATTTATTCAAGTAAAGCATATGCATAAACTGAAAAATTTTGTTTTGTTGATTTTATCAAAAATCTTTCGCGGAATACTTACACGGATCTTCCGAGGTAGGAGATCATTTGCTCTCTTGTGCGAATATTTTAATTAAATAAAAAACAATTATCTCGTACTTTCATTATAAATTTGTTATTAGCTGATTAATTTAATTAATTAGTTAATTACATTAAGTTACCATCTTTTAAGGAATGATTACTTCATAAACAAATTAGAAAAAATCTTCAATTTATTCATTATTTAAAAGTAATAATTTAGTTTTTGTTTAAACTGACCAAGATTTATAATAATTTTAATTAGTTTTAATCAATAATAAAAACTCAATTTTGATAATAAATTATCTAATCATTATTTTTGCTTTGAAATAGTTTTTAACCATATTAAAGATCGACTTGCTTATACCAAAACTACTTTTATTTCAAATGAAAATTCCTAATATTTATCAATTGAATATTTTTAATATACTTTGTTTTATGTATAAATGTAAAACTAACGCATCTTCTGTTTCCTTTCATAACTTATATACCTTGAAAGAAACTAATAAATATAACTTAAGAAATGATAATCGGCAACCTTTTTCTCTAACTAATTTTGGAAAGTTATGCATCGCATTTCGAGGAGCTTTTCTTTGGAACAAAATAGTTTTGAAAAATTTTGATTTTTCGCATGAATGGAATTACATTTCATTCACAAAAAAACTGAAAGAAATAATTTTATCTTTTGAAGACTTATGTTTATATTTTTAACATTTTATGAAAATATGAAACTTATTATATAATGTAATATATAATAATATCAAATTCACTATTTATGTGTTTATGAAATAAGTACTATTTTATACAAACTTTATATTTATATATAAGAATCAATTATAATTTCTTTACAAATTTATTTATATTCTTACGAAATTTGTGTTTTTCACAAATTATTTCAATGACATTTTCGTTTCATTCTTTATTTAATGTTATTTTAATGCAATTAATATTCACGAGCTGTTCTCGATGATAAGACCTAAAGGTCTTATGCGAGTCTCCGCGTTCTATTTATTATGCTTTTTATTTTTATACTTGTAAATTTTATTATACTTGTTATTGTATAACAATTTTTTAATTGTTACTGTGTAACGATTTTTTAATCTTAACTATATTATTTTAAAAATTTATTTAATATTTAAAAAAAAAAAAAAAAAATATCAGTTATATTTTTTGAAAAATTTTTAAAAAGTTTTATAAAAAAAATTTTAAAATATTTTCAGAATATTTTATTCTTTTTCATTTTTTTCGACCATCTTTGTATATTTTAATTCACGAAACTTGTTTATATTATGTTTATATTATGTTTATATTATGTTTATATTATGTTTATATTATGTTTATATTATGTTTATATTATGTTTATATTATGTTTATATTATGTTTATATTATGTTTATATTATTTTTATATTATGTTTATATTATGTTAACGGCTAAATAAATGAATTAAAAGAAAAAAAAAAAGAAGGAAAATTGAAAATTTAAATAAAATAATGTAAACAATTTTGAAAATGAAAAAATATTCGATAGTTAATGTTTAAAAGTTAATGATTTCCTTGTAAGTAGGCGGGAATACTATTAAGTTTCTGAGTCGACTATTTGTCCTAGTTGTCCTCTGATAGTCGTCCCTTGATATATACGTATGTTTTATGTTATTTGACGTGTTATTTATTAGCCTCTGGTTTTTCAATCATTGAGAAATAATTTTTTACAAACGATTAAACGAATAGATATCTACATTTTCTTTTATAAGGCTCATTTTCAAATTAAATCTGATATCAAATCGATTTCAAGCTAAAATGTTTTCTGCTTTAGACGGTAAAAATAAATTAATTTTATTTGTTCTTTTAAAAAAGATAGCCAAAGATATGTTATGCTTTCTCTCTACGAGCTAGATTTTTGATATGAAAATATTGAGCAAATCAATAGTGATGATTCTATAATAGTGGAAGCGATATTGAAATCAAATATAAAAGTATTGAAAAGATTGTAACAGAGATTGGTCTAATCTTTTTTACATCTGATGCAATCACAAAGTTTTTTCCATGCTTCGAATAAGTATTTTCTAAAATTACTATTCATAACCGAATAAATAATAGGATTTATTACGCAACTTAAACACGCACAAAATATTCCGAACGACATTATTGGAAATCCTTTAAAATTTACATCAAAAGTATACAAAGTTGATCCCAAAGCTACGGGGGTCCAACATATAAAAAAGCCGGATACAAGAATTATTAAAGTTTTTGTAATTTGAACTTGTTTGAAATTCTTTATGATCAAAGTCTTTTCACTTTCTGCTGTTGAAGAATTTTTATATTTAATGCATTTGCTCTCTTTTTTTATGATTGAAGTATAGCTTCTATTTGTCTGATCAAAGACTGACGATACAGGAACTTTTTCCAAAGTTGAGAATTTATCTGTGAATGATGATACAACGCTATTGTCGTTGCTATAGTTACTTCTAGTTTTTTTTTTATGTTTATTTAATGTAAAATATGTGCGCATATATAAGACAATTAAAATATGAAATGGTAACACGTACGCAAATAAACCAATAAAAATGGTATATGATTTTGATTTTTGAACATCAAATGTACAAAAACAACCATCAGGCCTAAATACGCTCCATCCAATAAAAGGTGGAAACGAAATTAGCCCTGAAAATACCCAAACAGCAATGATAATGAAAAATGTTCTTCTTTTTGTGTAGAGTGTCTTTATATCATTTGGTTTAGCTACATTTAAGTACCTATTGATACTGATCATAACAAGAGTCCAAATTGAAGTTAGCATAACTAACAGGTTTAAAAAACCAACAAGTTCACAAACAACATTTCCTAGCAACCATCGTTTTGCAATTGTTGTAACAAAAATAAATGGTATACCATATGCAGAAAACATAAAATCTGTTATTGCAAGGTTTAGAATAAAAAAATTTGTAACCGTTTGTAATTTTGTGTATTTGAATATTGCGATAATTACCAACAAGTTGCCTATTATGCCTAAAAAAAAACATAAAAGCAAGTATAGCGATTTAAGTATGATTATGTACAATGACGTTGTGTACCAATAAACCTGCTGTTGGGACAATGTTGTATGATCATTCATCCTTGCTGGGATTGTACTATTTTCATATGACTCCATTTGAAATCTTTTGATTTTGTGAAGTGAACTAGATTAACGTCACTAAAAAAAAGAAAAAAACAATTATTTGCTTTAAAGAAAATTTGTAATAAGTAAAATATAATTTATAATAATTTATAATAAATAAAGTTTTATAAGTAAATTTTTATTCCATAACAACCCAAAGTCATTTTACAATCTTTAAACTGCATAAATAGTTTAAAATGTTTAGGTTTCTAGTGGCCTAAGTTTTTGACAAAGCAATTGACCAAGTTCAAAAATTTTGAAAATTTAAACAAAAATTAAAAATAGCATATAAGCTAAATTTTTGACCTCTTGTGGTATTTATTTTTATCAAAGAATTTCTTTCTCGAAGCATACACATAAGTCACATAAGAAAGGCGTTTTTAACCTCACTGCTACGTTTACCTCAATTACATACAAAGTTTACATGGTTACATCCAAAGGTTACATGGGTTACACTTTTCCTTTTTTAAAGAGCACATGCATAGATTAAACCTTCATATATAAATATTAGTGTGCCTAAAAACCAGTTTTTAGTCATATGTTTAAGTTAAAGAAGCCACACTCTATTTCGAAAATTCCTGAAATTTTTACATATTATTCCCTAAAGTATTTTGAAAAAAAAAAAGTTATTCAAGCTTTCAAAGTGTTTAAAATGACAGAGGGAAGTTCATTTAACTTTTGAAAACCTAGGTATATTTTCTTATTAAAATGTTTTATTGAACACTGAAAACAGTAATTTTTATGCTCTCTCATTTCTTTCTTTTTTTTTTTCACCGAAAACCCAACAACAGTTATTTAGCCGGCTTTTGTTGCGTAAGAGTGCTCAGTATTTTTAAAAGTATGAAAGCGAGGTTCAGTTCTAGTTGATATTCTAAAAATTTTTGGCGCATAAGCGTATGTAGTTTAAATAAATTTAAAATAAGAAACTTGCCTCTAGTTTTGTTTGGATACCACAGTAATTCGTTTAATAAGATCTTCAGTGATTATCCAGAGTTATGTTTAATACTTGTGTTTTTTGAAATTTATCTAAAGTTTTATTTGTTTCTGATTAAGCGATAAAAGTATTATGATTTCTAAGATTGTGTTATTGATTAAATCATCTAAATACTTTGGTTCATTCATTCAGAAGCTATAAACATATTTGTGTGTATGTATATATATATATATATATATATATATATATATATATATATATATATATATATATATATATATATATATATATATATATATATTTTTTGAACATTTATTATTGCTATATTGCAGCGAGTTTTGATTAAACTATAGTTTTTGAAATCTATTATTTTCATATGTGTAAAATTCAATAGATAAAGATAAGCAAAAATAAAAAAATAAAGAATATACCTGCAAAATTATATAACGCAATGTGACAAAACAGAATTCAATGGAAGTAAAAAAAAGAAATCATACTTTATTCATTATTAATAATTAATTTTATAATTTTATTTTAATAGTTATCTCTACGAGTTTATTACCAAGAACATATTGAAGTTTTTACCGGCTAAATAATCATTGATTTAAATACAAATTAAAGTTTGCTCTCACTCTTAGATGTTTATAACGTTATAAATAAAACATTTCCATAATGAATTATTTAGGTTTTATTGTGACTAAATTTAGTTAACGAAACTTTGATTAAAAATATAGCTGAGCACCTAAGTTACAATTAAATGCTACACAGCTAAATTTAGTAGCTGCATTTCAAATCTAGTAGTTACATTGCAAAGCCACAATCAACGTATTTTTTTAAAACCTACTATAAAAAAAGTTACTTAAAATCAACTTTTACTATTAAGCGTTTTGACAAATTTCTTGTTAATCCAATTTCATATTGGAATGGGGAAAACTTTTTGAAAATTTAGACGCAGATGAATGCTACCAACTTTTTTGTAATATTTACATATTACAGACATGCTGCCAAAATTTCATCCTATTCATTACTTTTAAAAAAACAAAACGCAAATTACCATGATTAACCCGTGAACTGTTATTCTTAATCAAATACAAGAGATAGCTGTGGTTTCTCAACGTTAACAGCAAATAGAAAACCAATTCTCTGGTTAATGAATACAAACAAACTCGAAATCTGGTAAAGAAAGCAACTCGTGGTGCAATCCGTGCCTATAAAATTAATTTATCTAATGACAAGAAAAACTTCTAAAATTTTTTGCTTATATTGATAGCAAACGCTTATATTGATAGCAAACGCACTGTAAGCAACCAGATTGTGTCATTACAATCTATGGCTGGTGAAATTAGCAACAATCAAGTTTTTATTGCCAACACACTAAACAAACAGTTTCAATCTGTCTTTACCATTGAACCTCACAATTAAACTTTACCTCTTTTTACTAAACGAACAGCTGTATCACTTCCTCACATCTTCTCTGATTATGAGTCTGTTCGAAGTCCTATCGTTACTCTTGTTGGTTATAAATCTATAGGTGAAAATCAAATAAGTTCTTACGTACTTAAGGCATGCTCAAGCACAGTAGCAACTCCACTTGCTATGATCTACCAAAAATCAATGGAACAAGGCATGTTACTGAAGGCATGGCTTTTAGCAAATGTGACTCCTTTGTTCAAAGGAGGTTCTAAAATGAATCCAAGTAATTACAAACCCATTTCCATTACTTCTGTGCCATATAAAATAATGGAGAAAATAGTTAAAAATAAGATAATGCAGCATCTACTGTCTCAAAATCTTATATCAAATTGTTAGCATGGTTTCATAAATAAAAAATCTTGTGTTACTAACTTACTTGAGACCATGGATTTTTTGACCTACAATAAATCACGCAAGCTCCAGGTTGACAATGTCTTTCTAGATTTTGCTAAGACGTTTGACAAAGCTCCTCACAATAGACTGCTACAAAAGCTGAAATCCTATAGAATTGAAGGTAAAATTTAGACTGGATTAAAGCGTTTCTTTCAAACTGTACTCAACGTGTCCAACTTGGAAATGTAACATGAGAATGGGAAAAAGCTACAAGTGGCGTTCCTCAAGGCTCAGTTCTTAAGATTTTGGGGAAACACAATAAGACACTCCAGTTACATCAAGAAAAAGTTTTTTGAGACCAAAAACAAAGAACAAGAATGCAAGCACACAATTGGGCCGGAGAACTCAAAATGAGTTTGTTATGAAATCTAAGGAAATAGTGTTTGCTGTTACTGTCGAAGAAATTCACATAGCTATTTATTTTTCCGTTATTGTTAATAGAACTCCGGATGTGTCTCATACGGAACAAATCATTTTTGTTCTTCAATTTGTCCGCCGATCAGACAACTAATGTATAGTAAAAGAACGTTTTCTAAAGGTCAGGAGAAAAAAAGGTCTGGGTTCTGGTATTGCAAAGCTGATTATAGACATTTTAGATCGAAGTCGAATTGACTTAAAAAACTGTTGAAGAAAGGGCTATGATAACTGCGTTAACATGTCCGGTGTATATAAAGGAGTGCAGGTCATCATTCTTGAGAAAGATTCTCAAGCTTTGTACACGCCTTATAGTAGAGCGTATATTCTAAATCTAGCCAGCGTTCATTCTGCAGAATCCTCTACTGTAGTCAAGAACGATTTTGGAAACATTCAATCTTTGTATAAATTTTTTAGATGTTGCCCCACGCGCTAGAAAATTTTGACTGAGGTACCCTTTACAAAACGTCTAAAACAAGGCTGTGCGGTCATTGCCAAAAGACCAAAAGAAATACTGAAGTCATTGCAACTTTTTCAAGTACTTGATTTAGAACATCATCAACTGACTTTAATTCAGACACTTAAAAAATGGATTCAATCATTTGAATTTATTGTATTGACTTCTTTCTGGTTTATAAAGACTCTAACCAATGATCTTGACCGACTATGTTTTTCTTGGACCCGAATCCTCCAAGAAGCAAAACTGGTTTTGTCAATGTTAGCCTCGTTTGGGTTCCAAAAATATTTTTGTTAAGAAGATGACAAGAAAAAGAAAAAAACTTCACAGCGAGTCGATGAACGGAGCCCACTTCCACGAAGACGAATTAAAGGTTTTTGGGGTGAACATATTTAATGTCGCTCTCAACAAGCTACTCCAGCTGATAAGCAGAAGAATGGATACAGTTCAAAAGACAACGGGTATGTTTTTGGTCATTTGGTGGTTTTCATTTCCTTCTAGTGATGAAAATATAGTGATGAAATACTTACTCAGTAGGAAAAATTCTAAGCCTTGGAAAACCTATACGTAAATTATGTAAAAGAAGAGAAGTTAGTCGTAGAAATCCGCAGTTTAGATGTTCTCAAGCAATCAAGTTCATTTGGACAAATGAAATCCTTTTCTTCTATCAAGTTGCTTGAAGGAATCTACCAAAAAGATCTTCAATATTTCCTTCTATCTTGATTTTGGTTCGTAGTCTTAATACAATCCAGTTTCAATAACTGAAGGAGAGCGCTCTTTCAGTAAGCTTGCTCTCATCAAATCCAAATTGCAATCAAGTGTGACTAAAAAAAGCCTTACTAACCTTTATGAACCTTTTGGGTTATTTTGATTGAAAACGACCTCGCCAAGGCTCTATCTTACGAAACGTCATCTCTAGTTTCGCACAGAAGAAAGCCCGCAAAGTGAAACTAGTGTGATCTCACTAGTCTTTATAATTAACATTTTTTTGTTGAAACATATAATTTCAGTCATTTTAATTTGCATATATTGTTTGGTTTCATTATCTATAGCCAAGTTCAAATATCGAGTGTTGTAACGATGTAACGATGCTTAATTCAATATAAACATATTGTTTTTATTAAAATGTAATGCGAAAGTAGAAATAAAAATAATAAACAGTGAAAGTCATGCTTAATTCAATGTAATCCGAAATTTGGGGCACCAACCAAAAATTGACCCAAGCACCACAAAGTTTTTTTGCGGGCTTGAAACACACCTTTGCTTACCTTGATAAAACATTAAATATATTCTTAAGTGTGTCCCTTGTTCTTCCGCACTTTGAATATGCTTTACAAATATAGATGGCATATTTATTTAAAATGATCATAAAAGTTCTGCCCAAAGTGACAAAAAATAAGTTTTCCGAATGCTTCAGGAAAGGATAATAAGTTTGGAAAATATTTCGGATGGTTAGAAAACAGGACAACGTATTAATTGCCACAACATGCTAATTATATTATGAAAAACTAACAAAGGGTAACATTAAAAATTAAAACTAAATTTTTTATAAGTTGTTTACTTTTTTATAATTGAAAAGATGCTGCTGCAACAGTGTATTTAACAATATTTCGCTTAAAAAAACAAGAGGTTTCCAATATGAGCTTTCAAACTTCATTAAGAAAATAGGAGAACAATCATTGTTATGTTAATAAAGACAAAAAATCTTGGAATAGTTTATTGATTCAATTGATCAAAGACTTAATTGACTCTAGTATAAGTTTAAACAATACTCATTCAAATGTAATTGCTAGAATTTGCGAGGAAGTTTTAAACGAAAAGGTAAGGCTGTTAGTAAAGCTGTAGACAATGTCTGGTTAAACAGTCATGATCAGGTTAAGAAAGAATGAAGCAAAAAGATAACAGTCATAGTATTAATGTTTACTTTATAAGACAATGTACCTGAAGTAGTTGCGAACTTTCTGAATTTATCTTCAAAGAAACTGAAAATATTTAGTAAAAAATAAAACTTATTTTCCTCAGAATGACAACTTGCTGATATTATTTTTTCTTCATCCTGGCAACAAAAAAAACCTAACTGTTCATATAAGCAGTGAAATCAACATGAACTTGAAGATAAATCATGATCTTCTGAGTTGTGTGGTGTTATATATTGAAGAAAAAAAGATGTTGTAAGATACAGAACATGGTCAAAATAACCTCTGCTGATGTTATGATTGCGCAGGTTGGATAAGTTTTACAATGCCAAAAAATGTTAAACTGTAAGCAACAATTTTTTTTAAAGAGATATTCTTTGTAGTACTGACGAATCTATTCTAGTATCTTAAAATTGTTTCTTTAAAAAATCGGATCTTTTTAATTCTGTTGTATGTGTTGGTATTAATGACTGACAAGATTACCCAAAAATGAAGGTGTGATCTTGAGGAGACTGCACATTATAAATTCTATTGTACGTATTAGGATTGATTGAGAACTAGGGCATCTAAGGATTGTCATGAATATTTGATTCATTATCATTATTTTCGTTCTCATCATCAATGTGGATCTAAACTCGGTTTTGCAAAGATAATTTTTAACTTTCGTATAGTCACGGTGCGTGAATAAATTTTTTTTATCTAAAATGATTTTTTTATTATTTTATTTTATATTTTTGTTTTATTTTTTTATGATTTTTTTATTTATTTATTCTAGTCATAAACTTTTAAAATTAAACTAATTCACACTTTTTAAATATTGTTTTTGTTTTGCGGGGTATTTCTATTAAGATAAATTTTTAAATAATTTTTTTAAGTCTTTATATTAAACTGGTTGACAAAGGTATTGCCAAATAAGATTTTTTTTAACTTGTTAAGATTTTTTAGTAGGCATCTATTTAATTTTATATGAAATCTCAGAAAATGGTTTAATTTTTATTGTTAAGTAATTTTTTTATCTACCTTATAACGGTAAAATAAGTTTAAGTGTTTATAAGATTTTATAAAAATATAAAAGTTTATAAAATTGAAGTTACCGAATAAAAAAGACACCGTTTAGAAAATAGTTTTGATATTCGCATATTGTTTTCATGTATTAGTTTAACATATATACCCCCATAAGCTAGGTGCTCCTTCCCGCTGGTCACATTACCAATGCTTTTTGCGTAACCCTGGAATACTACTAAGTAGTTGAAGCACTTTGGCCTGACAAATCTTTTAAATTCCTTTAAATCAGTTTTCTGGTTTTATTGCTAAGGTTTGGTTCCGTAAAATCAGAACATTACTGATGAGTCTTAATTAGGACTCATCAGTAATGTTTTTGTTTTTTATTTGTTTTGTTGACCTCTGTAAATACCCTGTGGTTGCTAAGGGTTGATAAACAAATTACAAAAATGTCATTCAGTACACACATATGATAGAAAATTGAATCTCATTTCGTTGCAAATGAAATTACAAATTATTTGTATTTGATATACTATTATTAATAAAGCAATGCACTTTATATTTTATATATACTTTATATATACACTTCATATATACACTTGGTTTTTGGTTTGCGCATTGAACGAGCATGACGTGTTTATTAAGCTACTTACTATTTTCTAAACAAAAATGGAAGTTACGATGAAAAATATAGAAAAACTCATTACGGCCACACTAGAAGAACAAAAAAAAAGTATTCTAAATGAAACTGTAACACTTTTAAAAAATCAAGAAAAAATATTTACTGATATAATGGGTGCGAATTTGAAAATAATAACTTATCGACTTGACAAACTGGAAAACAAATTTAATAAAAACAAAGCAAAGGTTGCAATGATTGAAAAAGATGTTAACGATATAAAGGTAAGTATCAACTTTTAGGAAGAAACCTTTCTAAACAAATTATCACATTCAAACAGTTTGATGGCCAATGAAATAAGCAATTTAAAAAAAACAACAATTGATTTGGAAAATCGTTCACGCCGGAACAACTTAAGGATTGATGGATTACCTAAGCTGCCTAACGAAACTTGGAATGATTGTGGAAATCAATTTAGAGATATATTTAGAAACAAACTGGGAATCTTGGATAACATAACTATTGAAAGAGCTCATCGTGTCGGGAAAATAAAAGATGATAAATCTCCAAGAACAATAACTGTTAAACTATTAGACTTTCAAAATAAAAATAGAGTTTTAACACTAGCGAAAAAACTCAAGGGTACAGAGATATTTATCAACAAAGATTATGGAAATGAAACACTAGAAATACGGAAAAAGCTATGGGAAGAAATTAAAAGATTTCGCAAAGAAGGTAAATACGCTATTATTAAATATGACAAAATATTTGTTAAAGAATTTCGTAAATAAGGAAATCGGCGAGGTGTAAAGCTACAAATTTTTATAATTAAAAAGTTATTAAACTGACATAATGGCTTTCGAATCAGTTGACTTCGAAACCCATTACTCCGATCATTTTAAAGCCACAAATAATATATTACCTCATAACTTTTATCATGCGGATAAAAAAATATTTAAAGAAAAATGTTGTAATACTGAATATTTTGATATTGTTACTTTTAAAACCCAATTTAAATCAAATGAAGATTTTTCGGTCATACACATAAACATAAGAAGTATTAACACAAATATTGACAAATTAAAAAGTTTCCTTTTAGAATTTAATATTTATTCAGCATGACTTGTCTTACTGAAACATGGTGTACTGACAAATTTTCAAAAACAAATTTAAATTTTCATATCGCTAATTACAAAACAATTTCTTTTGAAAGAAAAATACTTGAGAAGAGGAGGAGTTATAGTGTATATTCGGAATGATTTAGAAAAAAAGATTAGAAATGATCTTTCATTTTCTGGTGCAGACTGTGAGGCTCTTACAATTGAAATAATTATTCACAAAAAGCAAAAGATTCTAGTAACTACTTGCAACAGACCACCTGACAGCAATTTTATTAAATTTTCTAACTATTTGAATCAAATTTTTATTAAAACCAACAGCGAAAAAAAAAACTATTTTGTATAGGAGACTTGAACATTGACTGTTTAAAATACAAAGAACACGCCAATACTAAAACCTTCTTTGATAATTTATTTCAGCACGGTATACTCCCATTAATAAACAAACCCACACGAGTCACTTCGACTTCAATTACTGCCATAGATAATATACTAACAAACTCATTTCTAGATGCATCTCAAAAAACAGGAATTTTTCAATAGACATATCAGATCACTCCCGATATTTTATTCACTTGCACAATACTCAACCTCATTAAACAATGCAAAAACTAAAACATATAAAAGACAAAATAACGAGTTTTCTCTTTGCAAATTTAAAGAATCTCTATCAAAAACAAATTGGTTTATTGTTTATGTTCAATGCAACCAAGGGCTTACAAATACTGCCTATAATACATTTATAAACATTTTCCTTGAACAATACAATAAGCATTTTCCACTTACAGAAAAAGAAATAAAAATTAAATATATGAAATGTCCATGGATTACAAAAGGAATAAAAAAATCCTCTGAGAAAAAGCAAAATTTATACAACAAATATTTAAAAAATAGGAATCAAAAAAATCTCATGATCTATAAACAATACAAAAATCTTTTTAAAAAAACTAAAAAAAATCAAAAAAGTTGTAATTCTGCAATCAATTACAAAAACATAGTGATAGTATTAAAAAAACTTGGGATATTATGAACAAAATTATTGGTAAAACTAAATTAAAACCAGAAACTTTACCCTCCAGAATCGAAGTAAATGGATTTGAGTATACAGATAAAGAAACTCCGAAAAATCTCCGAAAAATTTAATAATGTTTTTATTAAGTGGAGTTCGAAGAAGCAATAAAATTACTAAAAAAAAACAAAGCTCCAGGCATTGATGATATTTTTAGCAATGTAGTAATAGGTATCTTACTCTTTATAAAAGATCCTCTTTTTAATATTTTTAACTCATCAATTCGAGCACGAGTTATTCCAGAAAAATTAAAGATAGCGAAAATTTTACCAATATTTAAAACTGCAGACACGGAATCACTAACCAATTACAGACCTATCTCAATTCTTCCAGTATTCTCCAAGCTTCTTGAACGAATAATCTACAATAGACTGTATAAATATTTAACAGAAAACAAAATTTTAAGTGAATATCAGTACGGTTTTCTTACGAATCATTTAACGGAACATGCAATCATAGACCTCATGAACAACATCAGCTCATCTTTTGATAAAGGACAGTTTGTATTGGGAGCCTTTATTGACTTTACAAAAGCTTTCGATACGGTCAACCATAAAATTCTGATTGAAAAAATTAAAAAATATGGTATAAAAAACAAAACTACAAAATGGTTCACCAGTTATTTACATAATAGACAACAATGTGTCATAATTGACGATATTTCTAATTCAAAGCTATTAAAAATAAAATGTGGTGTTCCACAGGAATGAATTCTTGCCCCCTTGTTGTTCCTTATATGCATTAACGACCTTCCTATAGCTACAAATCTTGATTGCATTATGTTTGCAGATGATACAAATCTGTTTTATTCATCTATTTCTATGGATGACCTTTTTGACAAAGTCAACCTTGCCCAGTAAGCACACAAACGTTTATTAAACGTCGAAACAACGTTTAGATTAAGGGTTTAGATTTGGTCGATTATACGTTCAGAATGAAATCCAGATTAACGTTTAGATCAAACCTCCATAAAACGTCGAGATTACAACGTATTTTCGACGTCTATTATAGGGTTAATAAAGGCATATAAAGCGTATATTATACGTATATAAAGCGTTTAGATTTAGTTCAATTAACGTATATAAATTGTTTAGATTTAGTCTAATAAACGTCTAAAACGTGTTTAGATTTAGTCTAATAAATGTATATAAAGCGTTTAGATGTAGTCTAATTGAACGTATATTTAACGTTTAGATTTAGTCAAATAAACGTATGTATATCGTTTAGATTTAAATCTAATTAAATCCAACCTAATATATATATATATATATATATATGAATATATATATATATATATATATATATATATATATATATATATATATATATATATATATATATATATATATATATATATATATATATATATATATACACACACACTTTATATGCTTTTCCCAAATATAAAAATATTTTATATACTTATATATTATTTATAACTTTTTATAATTTACTACTTTTATAATATATATACCCATTATAAACTTATAAAATACGCTATAGTTTGGATTTACCTTACAAATAGCAGAGGGAAGGGGGGGGGGGTCCTTAAACTATATTTGTTTGTTTCAATAACTCTAAAAAATTTATTCGCATTATCCATTATGCCTTCGCACTAGCAATATTACAGTGAAAATTTATAATATCAATTTACGTCTAAAAAAATCCATTTTGCAAGAACGCACCTAAACAAATATTTTTTGTAAATTTAATCTCATTTAGCAAAAAATAAAAGTTTACATTAGTATTAAGTTAAAGATTACTAATAAAATTATTAAACTTATAAAAATGTATTTTGGATCACTGTGTCCTCTGGTTTCTCAAAAATCTTTCTAATATACCGTCCAACGAATGTTCATCAAGCGCCGGTTCTTGTTCATCGTGCGCCAGTTCTTTGTTCATCGGCCTCGGTTCTTGGGCAACATCATCATTCATATTCGTCTCCTGATTGTCTTATTTCGTAACCTGATTTGTAACCGCAAAAAACTATTTTAATTAAAATAATTTTAATGCACATTCATAAAATAAAATTAGAATTACACAGAACAACTTTACATATAGAGGATTTTCTGAATGGAAGTTTCCAAAATTTCCTGTACCATCCATGTTTATTTTTGACAAAAATAAACATGGAAAATTTCGAAAGTCGCGCCATATCATATGCAGTGGCTTTTACCAGCTCTGTTCAACCAAATTTCTTTAGCAAATGTAACTAAATTAAGCTAATATGCATCTAAATTAAAAAAATTAAAAAATTTATTTATTAAACCTTAATTAATGCAAAGATGAATACCTACTGCTACACTATCCAACTAACGCTTACAAAATGAATTTAAACTGTTTATAAAACTTACGAAAAAAGTTCTTGCAGCAGGACTTTCATAACGAGAGACCAGCAACTCATATTTTTTAACTGTGTCAATGTTGCAATCAATAATTTCTAAAACATCTGAGTCCATTAAGTTGTTGGCATTTTGGAAGGTAGATTGTCGCGATAAGAGTTTTTAACTTTTTAGCTTCCGACACTCTTTTATTATTTATTAATCAGTCGTTTTGCTTTCAGTTGTTGCAAGGAAGTGAATCTTGTAAACGCATTTAAATTAATTATTTAGCCAATAAAAAGTAATTTTTTAATAATTTTTTTTATTTCGTTTTAATTATGCCTATTTAAACCGCGTGATATAAGCTGTTATGTGAGTCTTCTGACCAATGGCTATATTGCTATATTATAATATAATAAACGTTTATTAAACGTCGATCAAACGTTTAGAATAACAACTTATATTAGTCAATATTGTAAACGTTTGATTGACGTTTAATAAACGTATAAATTAAAAGATTTAAAGCGTAGATTTTAAATCTATAAATGTTTACGTTTAATTAAGGTCGATTAAAGGTTTACAATATTGACTAATGTAAGTCGATATTCTAAACGTTAAATCGACGTTTAGTAAACGTATATATAAAAAGTTTGAAATATACATTTCAAATCAAGCGTCAATTTTTAGTCAATAATAGGTCGCTAAACGTTTTATCTATTTTTCGACCGATTTCGATTAAATATTGACCAATTCTAAACCATTCTGTGTTTACTGGGTGAGCTTCAACAACTTAAAACATGGTTTTAAATTAAAACAGTGCTAATAAATTATCAATAAACGTACAAAAAACTAAACATTTTTTATTTCATTCAAAGCAACAAAAAAAGGCACTTCCATCAATTCTTCCCTCTCTAATTATCGATTTCAACAATATTGAAAGAACCCTAACAACTAAATTTCTTGGAGTGGTTATAGACAAAAATGTTACATGGACAGCCCTAATAAAGGCCATCAACACTCAAATATCTAAAAATCTTGGTTTACTTTTCAAAGCTAGACCATTTTTATCACAAAAAAACTTCAAAATTCTTTACTTTTCATTTATACATGGTCATCTTACATACGCTAACATGCTTGGGGAAACACACACAAGACAAAATTAATGTCTCTTTATCGACGGCAGAAACATGCTTCTAGAATTATATATTATAAAAACAAACATACACATGCTAAACCTCTATTAAAAGAAATAAAAGCGCTAAACATTTATCAAATCAATATCAAAATAATATAAAATATAAAATGGGATTAGTTTCTTAACGTTTAACAAGAAACTTCTTTTATTCAATTACCAATAAGTTTAATACCAGAGCAAGTGGTAACTTTATCGTACCCCGAAAAAAAAAAAAAAAAAAACTCTTAAAAAATTCTCTACCTTTTATTGCGGCCCCTATTTATACAACAAATCAATTCCGAAATACACCTTAATTAATCTTCCATGACAATATTTTTTCTTTAAAGTCAAAGCTTAAAAATTTTGTTCTTAATATAGATAATTACATAGAATTGTTCTAGTTCACATGATAAATCAAAATTTGAACTAAAACAATCTACAATGTGAGAAAAGTCTGCTTTATATATATATATATTTCTAAAAAACATTAAAAAAACAAATAAAATAAATAAAGCACAAAAAATAAAATAAAATACACACACACAAATCATAATTCAACTAGATAAAAAACAAAATTTTATCACAATGTTTAAAATATTTGTGCATAAGAATAACAATGTTTATGTGTATCTTGCATAATACCCAAGGTTCTCGATAATAAGACTTAATCAGTTTTCTACGAGTTCCCTAAAACAAAATAATTTATCTAAACAATTCCTTCATAATATTTTCAACTAAAGCTTCCTAAATTTATTTACATTTTCAATTGTTTCTTCTTTTTTAACTGAGTATTATTTTTTCTGTTAAATGTATTTTAAGTATATTTTACTTATATTACGATGTGAAAAATTTGTAACTAATATGTCGTTATGAAAATGTAAATAAAAAAAAAAAAAATATTTGTCTCACTTTCAACCTTTTGCAGAGCTCTTGGAATTGCCTTAAAGGAAATAAACTAGTGCGAAAAGCAAATAAACGCGGCGGTGGTGTACTTATTTATATAAAAGAAAACATGTGTTTCATTATTAGGCCTGATATGAGTATCTCTGACGACAATATTGAGGTTTTAACGATAGAAATTACAACCGGTAATTCTAAAAATATACTTTTAAGTTGCTGTTATCGCCCGCCATCTGGTAAAACCGAAAGCTTCGCATCATTTTTGTGTAACGACATTTTAAAAAAAGGTTTAAAGGAAAAAAAGTTTCACTATTTAATAGGTGACGTAAATTTAAACTGATTTGAATACCACACTAATAACAACATAAAAAAATTTTATGATAATTTATTTCAAAACGGCGCGGTTCCATTAATTAGCAGACCAACAAGAGTGACAGCTACGTCAGCTTCTATAATTGATAACATTTTAACTACTAATATTTTCAATAAATTTCTTAAAATTGGTATTATAAAAAATGACATTGTTGACCATTTCCCGATTTTCTTCTCAATAAATATTGTCCCTAAATTACTACCACAACAAAAACAAATTTTTACCAAACGTTTTTTTAATGAAACAAGTTTGAAATCATTTAATGAACAGTTATCCTTAATTAGATGGACAAATATCGACTTTAAAAGTGACGCAAACATAGTCTATGACACATTCTACAAAACCTTTTTTGATATCTACGACGCAAATTTTCCAAAAAAACAAATATGTAAATCTAATAAAAGTTTAAAGTCACCGTGGATAAATAAGGACATAAGGAAGTCTTCTAAAATAAAACAAAAACTGTATGTAAAATACTTAAAAACAAAAACAGATGAAAGCAAAATTTTATACAAAAAATACGCTAAACAATTCGAAAGTCAAAAAAAAAAGCTGCAAAAAAAAAATATTATTTAAATATGTTAGAAAAGCATAAGTTTAATTCAAAACGCACGTGGCAAATTTTAGCAGAAATTACAGGTAATCGCAAATTAAAATCGTGTTCTTTGCCTAAAAGTTTAAAAATTAATGGTAATAATGTTGATGACCCAAAAGAAATAGCTAGTGAGTTAAATAAATTTTTTGTATCTGTTGGCCCAAATTTATCTAAAAACATTCCAGACATGCTAAATCCTATAAATAATTGTGTTTTTCCACTTAAAACAAATTTAAATGCTTTTGAAGTATCATTTTCAGAATTTGAAAGTGCCTTTAAAATGCTAAAATCTAATAAAGCAGTAGGTCCAGACGACATCAGTGGAAACATAGTCATTAGATCATATAACAACATAAAAGATATTTTATTTAAGGTTTTTAAATGTTCAATAAATCAGGGAATTTTTCCTGAACAACTGAAAGTAGCTAAAGTTACTCCTATATTCTAAGGAGGTGAACTAAAAAATGTAAATAATTATCGTCCAATCTCAGTTCTTTCTGTTTTTTCTAAAATATTTGAAAGAATTTTATTTAACAAAATATTTAATCATCTCTCTGCTAATAATATACTTTATAACAATCAGTGTGGTTTTAAAAAGAATAACTCAACTGAACACGCAGTAATTCAACTCACTCGATGCATCAAAAATTCCTTTGAAAAATCACAGTTTAATTTAGGCGTTTTTATAGACTTATCTAAAGCCTTTGATACGATCAATCACGTCATTCTCATAAAAAAACTGAAACAATATGGTATCACCGGTGAAGTCTTGATATTATTAAAAAACTACTTAAAAAATCGTAATCAATTTGTTTACATTGATGAATCTACCCCTTCAAATGTTTTAGAAATAGCCTGTGGAGTTCCACAGGGTTCCATACTTGGACCACTATTATTTCTTATGTATATAAATGATCTATATAGAGCCTCTAACTTAATGACAATAATGTTTGCGGATGATACCAATCTTTTTCTATCCAACAAAAGCATCAATCATTTGTTTCATGATATGAATATTAAACTGAAAAAAATTTCAGACTGGTTCAAATCAAATAAACTTTCGCTAAACATTGAAAAAACCAAATATATTCTTTTTCATCCAGTTTCAAAAAAGCATATTCTACTATGCAAAATGCCTGTGCTTATTCTTGATAACATTCCTATAAAAAGAATCACGTACACAAATTTTTTAGGTATCATTATAGATAAAAATCTTTCGTGGAAGTACCATATCGATAACTTATGCCATAAAATATCCAAAAGTATTGGAATTCTTTATAAATCAAGAAGTATTTTAATGAGACATACTTTAATTAAGTTATATTACTCTTTGATACACTGTCATATTAGTTATGGCAATGTCGCGTGGGGGAGTACCCACAAAAGTAAGTTAAAACCTCTCCATTGTCAACAGAAGCATGTAGCACGTCTTATAAATTTAAAAGATCGTTTTACTCATGCAAAGCCTCTTTTATTTAACATGAACATTCTTAATATTTATGAGGTTAATATTTTCAACGTTCTTTGTTTTATGTTTAAATGTAAAATTAATGTATGTCCTGTTTCTTTTAGTGATTTATATTCATGTAAAGAAAAAAACAAATATATACTCCGAAATAATAATTTTATACGACAACCAAAATGTAAAACAAATACGGGCAAATCCTGCATTCCATTCCGTGGAGCATTTTTATGGAACAAAATAGTCTTAAAAAATTTTGATTTTACTCATGAATGGAGTTATCCAGTATTTAAAAAAAACTAAAAGAAATAATTTTTAAAATTGATGACATATTTCTTTATTTTTGAATGCTTGGTTTTGATGGCTTCATAAGATAGATAGCTTTATATTTTAGTTTTGAATAAATTTGACCACTAACGATATTTATATTTGTGTCAAGTCAAGAGTTTTTATCTTGTAACTTTATTTTATTGTATTTAACGTTCTAGCGGTTCTTGATGACAAGACCTAGTAGTCTTCTGCGAGTCTCCGCGTTCTTTATATTAAAAAAAGTATATATATTTTAGTATTTATATAATATATTTTAACGATTTATTTTAACATGTAACACGAGTTTTATTCAGATTGTAATAAAAAGAACAAAAAAAAAAAAAAAA
Organism: Hydra vulgaris; assembly: GCF_038396675.1. Classification (NCBI taxonomy): domain Eukaryota; kingdom Metazoa; phylum Cnidaria; class Hydrozoa; order Anthoathecata; family Hydridae; genus Hydra; species Hydra vulgaris. The sequence continues at coordinate 43,720,948 of NC_088923.1, forward strand.
TAAGTTTTTCAAAACATTGTATACTATTGCTCGGCAATTGAGATTTCATAATACAATTTTTTGGAATTCATTTAACTTATTGAAGCTGGCCATTTTTGTCTCAACCATTCACGTAGTATTATGGAAACGTACTATCTATATAGCTTGCTAAATGGTGACCAGCAGAACATAGACACTTTAAATAAATTCTTCTAAATACTATTTAAACTACGTTTTGATGACAAATTTTAATACTGATTACAACTTCAAATGAAATATTAAAGCAACTTCAAATAAACTGATCAGCTTCAAACAGAAGGCAATCAACTCTTTACAGTGTAAATTACAAAAAATTATTTTTTATATTTAAACCTATATTTTAATAGTTATTTCAAATAAAGCATTTTAACTCATACGCTATTAAACATGCAGCGCCATTTTTACGTAAAAATCCACTCACGTAAAATTAGAAGTACTTCCTTTAATCTCACTCCCTTAAAACTATAAAGAAAACAGTTTACAAGTAAATGATCTGTGGCTGCTCTCACTCAAGCTAACTTAATTGACCTGGATCAGCTTTAGTAGCTGAAACTGATCACTATAAGTTGAAAAATCAGCAATCCTTATTTTAACAGAAATATTATCATAACTTATTGTTATTAATATTTGTAAACATTCATTTTCTAAGAGAAACATTTATAAAATTATATTTATAAATTGTTATTATATTTATAAATGGTTATTGTGTTTATAAATTATTATTATACTTATAAATTATTATTTGAAAGCTATTTAAATTATAGATAAAGTTAAGAAAAGAGTCATGGAGCGAATTCACCAACTATATTTACTAATTAGCGATCATCAATTTAACAAAAAATATCTATTTTAAAACAAACATGTCTCATTATCAAATCATCGTCATCATTATCATCATCATCATCATTATCATCATCATCATCATCATCATCATCATCATCATCATCATCATCATCATCATCATCATCATCATCATCATCATCATCATCATCATCATCATCATCATCATCATCATCATCATCATCATCATCATCATCATCATCATCATCATCATCATCATCATCATCATCATCATCATTATCATCATCATCATCATAATCACATTATAGTATACATCTTAAGATAATATATATTTCCACATAGAAAAAAACATAGGCATAGTACAGTTAACGACATATATATATATATATATATATATATATATATATATATATATATATATATATATATATATATATATATGAATTGATGTCTTTCTAACCATATATAGCTTCACTATATATATATATATATATATATATATATATATATATATATATATATATATATATATATATATATATATATATATATATATATATATATATATATATATATATATATATATATTGTTCTTTATTACAATATTTATTCAAATATACACAAGAAATGAAATTACAGGTAAAAAATTCGTTAAAAAAAGTAAAACTTTAACAGTATTTAAAAAAAACAAAAAACAACAACATTAAAGATCACAAAAGACACTCGAAGAAGAAACGGCACTCGAGGAAGGCAGTTAGGTCTTGTCACCAAGAAGCGCTAAAAAAAATAAATTACATTACATTACCGTACAAAAAAAAATACATTACGTTACAGTACAAGCAAGTAAAACAAAGTCAACTTATAAATATGATCAAAAAACAGTAAAGTTTATATTGTAACATATTTATGTAAATACGCATTTACATAAAGTTTATGTATCATATTATAATAAGCTTCCCGTAAAAAAATAAAAATAGAAAAATACACATACACTTACACACAAAAATTGAGATTTGTCTAAGTTTTAAAAGTATATAAATATATATTTAGTGGAAAAAATGAGTTTTTTTAATTATTTTTTAAAAGAATAAAACTTAGGTCCTTGAGAAATGTCTTTTGTAGTATTTAAAACTTTATTATTGCATAAAAATGGGCCGCGAAATGAAATAAAAAAACTTCCAAAATTTGTTTGAGAAAATGATTGTCTAATGATTGATAATGAGAGAAAATGATTGTCAAATGATTGATAATGAGAGAAAATGATTATCTAATGATTGTCTAGGTACGTTTGCTACGCTTCTTGTTTTGTATAAAATACCTATATTCTTTGAAATTTTACCGCGCAAGTTAGCAACGTGGTTTTTCCATGTTAAATTTTCATCGATATAGACATCTAAAAATTTTGTCACTAAAACTTTTTTTATATTATTATTATATCCGTATGAAGAAAAGGTAGAAAAGGTAGGTTAGAAGTTTCAGATCATTAATATATAATAAAAATAGGAGAGGTCCTAAAATGGATCTTTGAGGAACTCCACACTCCACATTCAATAAATTAGATGATGTATCCTTGTCCGCATAAACAAATTGCTTTCAATTACTTAGGTAGCTTTTTAGCCAAATTAAAATATTTCCAGTATTTCCGTACCATTCTAACTTTCTTAAAAGAATTTTGTGATCAATAGTATCAAACGCTCTAGCCCAATCAACTAAAATACCCAAATTAAAAAAGATGTAAATTTTTTCAAATGAATATTTCTAGTAAATTGAAGAATTGCATGTTCAGTAAAATTGTTTTTTCTGAATCCATAATGATTACTGTATAATATTTTGTTAATAGTAAGATGATCATAAATTTTGTTGCACAAAATTCCTTCTAAAACTTTAGAGAATACTGAAAGTATTGAAATCAGACAACAGTTACTAATGTTTTCAATGTCATCACCTTTTAATATTGGTATTACATTTGCTTATTTTAAAACTTGTGGAAAAATTTCCTGTTTAATTGAAATTGAAAATATCTTAAAGAGTTTATCTTTTATAACATCAAATGAACTCATTATAATGTTGCCATTAACATCATCCGAACCTACTACTTTGTTACACTTTAACATTTTAAAGGCATTTTCAAACTCCTCAAAAGATAATTCGAAAGAGTCGAGGTAAAAGTTTATTGGGAAACTTATGTCTTTTATTAGAGTGTAACATTAAGGAATTAGTTTGGCAAGATTTGGTCCTACAGACACAAAGTATTTATTGAATTCATCCGCAATCTCTCTTTTATCATAAAAAAAATCATTATTAAGTTTATCTGTATTAGGCAGAGACCGTGATGAGAACTTTTTCCTACCAGCAACTTCTCTTATTATAAACCACGTGCGCTTAGAATTTAGTTTATATTTATCAAGTAAATTTATGTCAGTTTTTTTTTTGTTTTTCTTGAGACGATCAAAAAGGTTAGCGTAATTTTTGTATATAATTTTATTTTCATTTGTTTTATTTTTTAAGTATTTAATGTATAATTTTTGTTTGATTTTAGAAGACCATTTAATACTTTTTATGACGATTTAATACTTTTAGCTTTGAGATTTGAACTAACTTCATGGAAATTAGTATTGTAAATATCATAAGATATTTTTTAAAAGGAGTTGTAAACTAAGTCTGCATCATCAGAAGAATTAATACTGTTCCATTGAATTAGAGAAAATTGCTTTTTAAAAGATTCAAGGATATTATTTGAAAAATTGCGCTTTTTAAAAACTCGTGTGACGGTGGATAGTAAATTTGTATCAACATTTATAAAAAATAAAATAAAAAAGTGATCAGATATGTCATTTTTAGTTATCCCATTTTTTAAAAATTCATAAAAAATATCAATGTTTAAAATATTATCAATTAAAGAGGAAGTTGATTGAGTAATTCTGGTAAGTTTGTTAATCAAAGGAATTTTCGAATATGTCATTATAAAACCTTTTAATGTTATTATTGACGTGATATTGAAAACAATTTAAATTTAGATCACTCAATGAATAGATAAGTTTTTTCTCGTGGTTACTTTTTTTAAATAAGATCATTACATAAAAATAAATTAAAACTTTTAATTTCACCTGAAGGATGGCGATAACAACAACTTAGAATAATTTTTTTTGTTTTATTAGTTGAAATTTGTATCGTTAAAACCTCGAACTGCATTTCGAATTGAAATCAGAAATGCTTATATCATGCCTGGTAATATATATTAAACTATTTCTAACATAAATAAGAACGGCTTCACACGCTTGTTTGTTTTTCGTGGTAATAAAACTAAATTGAGACTCGGCATGCCGGGTTTTGAACTGCCGCGGCTGTTCGAAGTTTGTAAATAAATTTACGTCATCCGAACTGCACCAAGTTTCTGTTAAGCAAAATTAAATTAAAAATATTACAAGTTTCTTCAATAAAATTATAAAAAATTTCTAAGTATTTTCTTAAACTTCGTATATTAATGTGAATTGCATTAATTTTATTTTGGTCAAGAAATCCTTTAATTTCATGTGAATAAAAGTAGTTGCATGTATTTTGCAAAGCATTAGATTCATTTAGATCAGGGTCAGATTCATTGTCTAATAAAAAATCATTAGTTTGAAAAAAGGTTATAAAAACTAGACTCATAATTCGGGTGGAGTTTATTTTAGCGAAAAATTTTTTTTTTAATTTTGATGGTCCTACCCTTTTAAGTTGTTCCTTTCAAGTAAAAAACGCTCACATAAAAATTTCAGCAAAAGATATTTATATTTAGGGGTAGCTCAAGTGCTCCAAAGTTAGAAAAGTTTTGAAAAATTTGACAGATTAAGAATAAATCAACGATTATTTTTCATTTCTTGTTACATCACAGTTAATCATTAAATGTTGTAATTTTTGACAATCATTGATTAAACATAAACAAATTTAATAAGTTTATTAATTTCACAAACTATATTTTTGAGATTATACAACTAATAAGTCCACTATACTCCTGGATAAGTGCAACTCCTCGTTCTGCATGATCTTTTACCACTTTCAACAATTTTACCATCTCTGTTGCTTGTTTGAAATCGTCACGTTCATGCCATAATTCAGGATCAACATTTAAAAATCTATCTGGTAATTCCATAATTGAAAAGAATTTCATAGATTTGGCAGTTACAAAATCTTCCAAATTCTTGTTTTTTAATACATCCATTGGAACACTAAGCCTTTTGGTGTGATCTTGCTCCAAATCTTCGTTCTGCATGGCACTCACCATAGGTCGTTTTGTGGTTGACCTGACCTGATCATCAGAGAATGCTAAACCCACAAGTTCAGACAACAAATACCATAAACGATTGGATAGCTTTATTGATGTAGCTTTCGCAATTGCTGGATGGATGGTCGAGTACTTCAGCAAAAATTTCATCAACATTAAATTGCAGTATGGAGCCTTTGCAGCTAGTGGGGCTGTGATCCATATTTTCAGGTAGACACGAAACGTAAATACACAAACATTACGTAATCCCAGTTGTTCTGTCAGTGTTAATTTGAATTGATGTCTGAACATCCATATTTTCAAACTGTAAATCACCTTCAGCATCCAATGTGCATGATACTTGGCTCCGGGGCTCATAAGTTGAATTCCTCTTTTAGGTACGGCACCGAGAAAGATAATGACGAGTTCCAAAATCACCCTATAGCATCTCTAGGTTGACTTTGTTGAAGATTCTTGTTACAAAATTCGATTGTGTTCTCTCGAATATCTTCCACCAGATCAGCTACATCACTTACCATTCCAGTTTCATATCTATCGGTGTCCATTAATTCCCATTTCTCTTGAAATATCTTAAAGAGAAGAACCTCTGGAGCAGATGTTGACCTAATGCATACTTGGATTACGGCACCAATGATGAGTTCGATAATATGACGTAGACATGCAAAGCACAGAAGCTCCTTGCCAAGCTTTTGCTCAAGAAGAACACATGCACCAGCAATTCTGCCTGTGTTGGAACTTGTCATATCAAAACACATTGCTCGGATGCTATTGGTTATATTCCAATCTTCAATTGCCTCAAAAACAGCAAAAGCTTAAGCCTTACCAGTTCCAGATAACAGCTTGGCAACAGTCAAAAGTTGAGAAACACCTTTGCCAGAAACCAATACTGGCAGACAATCCACCTTTTCTTAGCCAGTCAAATGAGGAATGAGTTTGCCGTCCCAATGAACAACCAAAGGAATTTGAACACAAGACTCTGCTTTTAAACTTGCTGATCTCTGGGCTCAATGCTCCTGCCTTTGTTGACGTATTGAATCTCAATGTTTAGCAAGATTGTCAATATTTTGACCCAAACTTCAAGCTGTTTCAGCAATAACAAATGCAGCTTTGCGGTGAGATAATTTGGTTCTGTCTAGAGCAGACTTAATGTAACAACAGATTTTGTACCTCTCTTTCTTTTTGCTGGAGTACAAAACGTTGTGCCTCCAACTGTTTCTTCGGCACTCTCGCCTTCAGTTTCCACCTTTGAACTATCTTCTTCGGATGATGAGCACCTTTCAGTTGCAGTCTGAATGTGCTGCATATCCTGATCCTCCATTTATTGACGCCTGAAATCAAATAAATCATCTAATCTGGAGATAAAAGAATCCTCTATTGCTTGCTGAGTTGCAGATTTTCTTCCTTTGTTTTTTTTTAGCGAACGCCATTCTTCAAACGATTGTTCCAGTTTTGTATGGCAATTTCGATGTTCTCTCATTGGAATTCGAGCTTTCTGCCAAAACTTAGCAATCTCATTAACTGTAACAGACGATGATTGTCGAACAGTTTTTTTCAGGTCTATGTGGTGATACAAAAACAAACCAAGAAACATACACAAAGATGGAAGCTTACTTTCTGTGAGTTCAGCCACCGAATTTCTAACTAGATACACCTGCGTTTTAGTGCATTACCATTTAATAAAATACCATTTAAGTTGGTTTAACCAACCAATAAATAGGAAGGAATAAACAGGCCAGAAAGATCAACAAGGGAAAACAAGCAAAAAAGTGCATAAAGGATCACGCAGGGTTGTAAAGAGAAAAGGGTTACACATACCCGGTAAAAGTAAACGCCTTCTACAGTATGCCTCGCTTCTGAAGGCAGCTAAGGAGAGTTGAGCTAACTCTAAATTTTGTCTAAATAAGCCCATATTTGGTAGTAAATATTTGTATATATAAAGGAATGAAATGGAAGGGTAGGACAATCATAATTTGAAACTTAAAAAATAAGCTCAACCCTACTCATAACTTATGATTTCGTTAGATCCCATTTTAATTATGTTATAGTAATAATAAACTTTTCAGAGTTTCCTAATGTTTTGAAAAGAAATATTTCAAACGGAGATATCCAATACACTAGTTTTGTATGCATGAATTTAATCTTTATAGTTTAGGGATCGTCCATAATTTATGCAATGCTAAATTTCACCAATAAGCAAAAAAAAAAGAGTTACAAGTTTTTCCTTAAAAAGCCTAATGTTATATAAAAAATCAAAACATCAAAACGTAAAAGAGCTTAGCATCTCCTACTCTTTTTTAGAAATAAATCTAGCGTAATTTATGGACAATCCCTTATATGTTATATATTAATACAATATTTTTTAAAATTATCATGAACATTTTCAATGTTTATTGCATTGTTTTTTTAGGTAAAACAGTTATTATTAATTGACGGTAAAAATCCAGGCGATGCAATTAAAAAATCCAGGTGATGCAATTAAAAAAACCAGGTGATGCAATTAAAAAATCTAGGTGATGCAATTAAAAAATCCAGGTAATGCATTTAAAAAATCCAGGGAATGCAACTAAAAATGTTTTGCTAATCATAACAAATACTGTAATTTTTTATAATAAAAAAAAAAAGTTTGAATTTTAATATTTATGTTTGACAGTATGACAATTATTACCTTTTTCATATATGTAAGCTGACAACAGACACTATTTTGTCAGAATACAGCATGAATGGTCTAGAAAAAAGAAGAAAAAAAGTTGAAAGGGTTGACAAGTTTATGTAACGCTATCACTGGTATTCTCATTAGTTTATTTTTGTGTATTAATGTAATTTTTTAGATTAAAAACGATGTTTTAACAAAAAAAAAATTTTTTAACAAAATTTTTTTAAAATTTTCTTTGGCTATGGAACATGACATGTATTTATGTATATTTTATTTTATCATCTTTTTGAACTATGTGTAGTTGTTTTTATTAGAAGCTGCTTTAAGGTCAAATAAAAACTTAACCAAAATGGATGCCATGCAACTTATTGGGAGCGTAATTAGGCGTTTTTCTGACCGATTAAAGAAAACATCCATTTATATTGATATGGATCAGTGATGACTTAATTAACTATTATCAACTGTTGTTTTTTTTATTTATTTTGCATTTTTCATTAATTTTTTTTATTTATAATATACTATCAATTATACTCTACGCAATATTTTTGTAAAATTAATTTTTTATTTAAACATATCAAATTACACTTTATTTTCATTGCTTTATCTTTTTACTTTCCCTTGCCTAGATTAAATCGAATCTAAGGTGTGTTATGTAAATCATTGCATGTTTATAAAATTTTTAAAAGCAAGTCTTGGTAAAATTAGACGTCCATAAGTCTTTTACATGACGCCACCCAGAGACATCCATAGGACGGCTGAAAAAACGTCACTAGGACGACTGCAAAAAACGTCTCTAAGACGTCTTGCAAAGACATCTTTAAAACGTCTGAAATAGACGTCCTGAAGTCTTTCATTTGAGACCAACTAAGGACGTCTTATAGACGTCCTTAGGACGTCAAAATCCCGCTGTGCAAGATTCGAAACTGAACACGCTACTGAAAGAAAGCGTTAGCTAAAGCGCTTTTACGATAAAGTATCAAACACAGCCTATTTCCACGACAGCCAAACGAAAGAATTTGAAGTCTGACCTAACAGATTGATTCAAGATTTGAGGCAAACAGGGCGTTTGATAATATGTATTCATTCATCTAGTAGGATAAATGAAAATACATTGTATATGTTTTCTTTCATCCAACCAGATGATCAACATATTGATGATCTTTCCGTTCAAAATAAAGCTTGAAAAATTACACGGTTTTATCCGAGAGATGTGAACAAAGAGAAATGCATTCACGAAGTTCGCCGTTTTAACAATGCCCGCAAAGTTTTTTTCAAGTTGTATCGTATTCAGGAAAAAATTAAATGTTACACTTTTTTTAAAAGTATTTAATATTATCTTACTGAGGTTGTAATATTTTTTTATATATGGTAGCTTATTATTTTCTAAACATATAAATAATACAACGGGGGTAGATGAAAAGACTTTTGTCTTCTGCCTGCTTTTGCCACACCTTAACTAAAAAATATAGTAAATAATTTCATATAAAGATGACAAAATATATTCAAAAAAATAGCAACAACAACAACAATAAAAAAAATTGTTATATCGACATCGTCATACGTCGTTGATAAAAAAACAACGTAAATCGGATTGCGTCAGGTGCCCACCGGAAATGTTTAAATCAAAACATAGTTTATTTTCTAATATCTTTTGCTCTTACTTTACCGAAATTTCTCATAAATACCCCATAAAATTTTTAAATGATAATTTTGTTAATCCAAGATCTTCTTAAAAACTTATTTTTTTCAAACTCAATATCGTGGATCATTTCTACGGAAAAAAATAATTTTAAAGTATTATTAAAAAAACTTCGCTTCAAAAAAATTTAAAAGAGAATGTAAACGTTTCTTATGAGAAAAAACTTTGAACTTAAATATCTCATTTGAACTTTGAATATCTCATTTAAAACAAGAGCAAAAACTAAAATAACTAAACTAAAAAGTCATTACTTTTTTTTGTCTCACCTATTTTTGTCTTGATCATCTGACTACTGTTTCGTATTAAAATAAAAAATTTATTCTATTGTTTATTTTAAATATCTTATTATACCTTTGTATTATCTGCGTGGAATTGTAATTTAATGAATTTCATTTAAACTTTTTGACTGTTAATTTTTAAATAGTAATATTGGGCCAGGTGAATAAAAAAAAGCAATTGCTTTTACTCAGTAAATAGTCAGCTTTACGTCAATAAAAACTTTATTATATTTGCTCAAATTTTTGTTCACTTAAAGCTAAGCAATTACTCAGCGTTTATGAAGCGATTTGCTTAACGAAATAAAAATTTGAGCGATTTGCTCAATTTTTTATTCACGTAAAGCTGAACAATTACTTCAAAAACGGTAAGTAAAAATAATTGCTTTTTTTATTCATCTGGGCTATTAATCAACTGCGATAACGTAAACGGAGCTTGGCGATAAGACAGTATATTGTCTTCTTTTTGTTCTGGCTATATATTTTATAGCGCCCTAACCACTGCGTTACGGCGGCTAATTGCCTTTGATATGTTACTCTGAAAATTTCTTTCTCATAATGACTCCACTTTTCATATTAAAATACTAATAATTAGTAAGATCATGCAGATAACTAGTAGTTGTTTTAATTATTCCCCGAGCAGCACAACTTTGTAGGTCCAACGTTAGCCCTACGTATTTGTGATTGTTGGCCCACCAAAGTGCTTTGGTTAGCCGTAAAATGGCGTCGTGTCGGCATATGATCGGCTGCCTTTCGTCCCTACGTTAGCATCGTATATTCTCAGTGTTATTGGCAAAACGTCGGTCGACTCTTGGCTTTAAATTGTTGGCGCAACGTTGGTCCAAACAAATTGCTACAGTTGGCGATACATAGACATAATGCATTTTATACTACGTTGACCTTACATTGGCGCATCGTTGGTGTAAGTTTGAAGGGACGATGTTGTCCTAACAAAATGTTTAGGTTGTTCTAACAAAGTGGGTTAGTTGGATACAGTTAGCGACGCATTTGAATGATGTTTTACTTAGATGGTCTTACATTGACGCAACGTTGGTAAAAGGCTGTTGGCGCTAAAATGCCTCCTCATCAAGCAAACGATGCAATTGTGCATTTTATCTCTTTTCAACGTTGGCGTAATGTAGTGTGTAGGCTAGGATGATTTGATACTTATCAAATTGACGTTGGTATCATAATAGGTTTTAAAGGTTAGCGCCACGTTTTGATTTAATAAAGTTCTAATAAATTTTTGGATTTCTAATAAAAAGTTATTTATTATTGAAATGATAATATTTAAACATTTTAAAACGCTACTTCTCTTCTCCTCCTCCCTCCATCATGATCTTTTTCAAGGCGAAGCAATGCTTTGACTGTACTTGCAACGTCGGTATCCGTACCACGGCATTTTGACTGATTACGTTGAACAGCATCGAAATAAAATCAAATATTGGTTAGGTGATATTAAATTGATTTACTTTCATTTCATTTCATATTAATTTGATTTAATTTTTCAAACAACTTCTAATCTTCCTATCTAAAAAAGAATTAAAGTTTTACATTTATATTAAAAGTATCAATAAGGGTAAGAGCAAATCTACTGTAAGAATAAATAATAATCGTTTAACACAGGGGTCGGCAACCTGTTTCAAATTGAGAGCCATTTTACTTAAAATAATTTTAAAAAATTTAACTAAAGAGTCGTAAGGATGATGAATGTAGGAACTATTATTCAATGGTATTCAATATCATCTAAATATAAAACTCGGGCAGGTTGAAGAGCCACACAGTTTGGATAAAAAAACTGCATGCAGCTCGCGAGCCGAAGGTTGTCGATTCCTGGTTATAAAAGGGATTTCCCCCCTTTTCCTTTCCAATTGCAAGTAACTGCAATGCTATCTGTCGTCAATCGCTTCATTATATTTCTTGTCGATTCAAAAACAGCTGTTCCACCACACTGACCCAATAATCGTGCCTAAATTAAAAATAAAAAACTCTTTTAAAGGATATAGGGTTGTTTCCACACCTTCCGTGAGTCGACACTTATCGTAGGTTTTAAATACTAACATAAATTATGCAAAAAGTAGTAATTATTTTTTTATTTTTATATTTTGTGTATCAACAACGTTGTCATGCACTTCTATTACAATACATAGAAACCGCAATACATAGTTACTTAAATGAACTCAGTGGGTTTATTACGTCAGTCTATGAAAATTCTTTTTTTTAAGTACCAGCTGTTAAAAGCGTTTAAAATAAAACAAGGAAATTTAAGAAGATAACATAAAATTTTATTTCTAAATTGACTTAATCAGGTAAATAAAACATGAACTATTATTAATATTATTAAAACAACTCATCATTACAGTATAAATGTAGTATTTTTGAATGTACGACAAGTATGAACTAAAAAAAATGTCATTCCATACATATCGTATGTCCAATGAATAATCAATTTGTTTCTTTTTTACTATAAAAATAAATAATATTTTACTAAGATTATTTTACAATGGCACGACAAAAATATAAGACAAAAGTCGTAGTTCAAAACGAAGACTTCAATATACAGATAGTCAATTACGTGATGCTATTAATGCTGTTAAAAAAGGTATGGTTGTCTACAAAGCAAGCAAGACGTTTGGAATTCCTTATCAAACGCTTCGTGATAAAATATCTGGAAGAACTTCTTTGAAAATACAACACTGCGGGAATGAATCAGTTCTAGGTGGAAAAATTGAAAACAAGTTAGTCAAGTGGTTACTAATATGCACCAGAATGGGATTTGCCATGTCTGTAGTACAGCTATTAGATAGTGTGCAAAAATAATTGAATTCCAACAATATAAATACACAATTTACTAACAACCGTCCTGCAAAAGGTTTTTTTTTATGCATTTTTTTGCCTTCACAAACAGCTATCTCAAAAACGAGGTGAATACTTAAACTGAGCTAGAGGAGGAGTAACTGAAAAAGCCATAAGAGATTGGTTTACTGAAATTCCGAAGCTTTTAGAAGAAAACGCTCAATATTTAAATGGTTCGATGCGCGTTTTTAATATGGATGAGAGTGGTTTTCAGTTGTCACCAAATACTAATTAATTATTTGCTGAACGAGGAAAAAGTACATATGAAGAAAGTGCTCGAAGTAATAAAAAAAGCATCACCACTTTATTTGCAGTAAATGCCAGCGGAACTTTTGCTCCATCATTAACAATTTTTAAATATGTTCGTCTTCCAAATAGAATTATAAATACTGCTCCATCAGGATGGGGTATTGGAAAAAGTGAAAATGGTTGGATGACCGCAGAATGTTTTTTGAGTATATAACAAACGTTTTTCATCCATTTTTGATAAAATAAGAAATTCCTTTACCAGTTATAATTTTTTTTGATGGTCATGCGTCACATGTTTTTATCGAACTTTGTGAGTTTTGCTCTAAAAATGGAATAACTCTTTTTGCTTTGTTCCCAAATGCAACACATATTTTGCAGCCGCTTGACGCGGCAGTTTTCGGGCCAATGAAAGCAAAGTGAAAATAGTTTTGCCGACAATGGCGCATTGACCACGAAGGACAAGAAATAAACAATGAAAATGTACCAGAAGCATTAAATTCGTTTATAATCAATCCTTCTATGGCAAATAATATTAAAAGTAGTTTTAAAATTACCGGAATTTTTCCATTTAATGCTAATAGAGTTGACTACAAAAAAATTGTTCAAAAATTATCTGAGTCAACTGTTGCTCCGGCTCCTTACTTATAAGAAAACCATTCAAGTATGACTTTATCAACTTTCTCTCCCATAACCTTTATCGAAAAGTGCATTGATTTTAGTATTTTAGAGCAATTTAAATTGGCTGACGAACATTTAGATTGGAAAGGTGATCTTGAATACCTCCTGTTGCATCATTTTTGGAAAAGAGCCTTATCTGAAACATATAAGACCATAATTTTACCTGATGAAATACAACAGGGTAATAAAAATCTATCAACAACTGGTAATTTAGAAAATGTGCAAGGTATAGCCGATATGGAAATGCCTGATTGCAATAATGCAGCTGTAATAGAACCAAAACCAGCTTGTTTCAGTTTAAAAATAGCAGCAGAAATAATGAATCCAATCGAAAGTGTTTTAATATCGCCAAATTAACCAGTCCAATCGTCCAAGCGCAAAGTAGAACGTTTACCATCGGTTGTAACATCTGAAACATGGCAGCTAATTCAGAAGACAAAAGTGCAAGAAAAGTCAAAAAAAAGGATGAAAAATTAAAAAAGAAACAATTAGCTGCAGATAAAAAGTCAAAAGTAGAGGAAGAAAGATTAAGAAAGAAACAATTGGCTATGGAGAAATAGTTATTAAATGAAAAAACTAAAAAAGAAAGAGAAAACATGAAAATTAAAAAAAAAAAAAGTTGCAAAAGAGTCAGAAAACGAGTTCCATTTAAATGTTGATGATAATGATAAAATAAGACTTAGATAGTTATGATGAAACTCTATCCTTTCCAGTTTAGGAACTTAAAGGATAAGTATACTAAAGTAATGGAAATGCTTTAAAATCTTTAATTTTAATTCATAATAATGTTTTTATTACTATATAATTAGTGTTTATTTGATAATAAACATTAAATTTATTTAATAGTCTTAATTTTTAATTTTATACCTAAAAACGTTTTATCAAATGTTACCAATGCATTAAATTTTCATTGAAACCGCGAGCGCATTTTAAAACAGACACTAAAGTAAATTTTAAGATATACGATAAGTGTCGACAATATATACGATAAGTGTGAAACACTTACGATAAGTATGGAAAACTGCGCTTTAAAAGATTGATCATAGTAAGTACATTATTGATTTAAATTTCAGAGTGAGAATAATTTTAAACTAACCCTTATCGTATTAGATTGACGGCTGCAAAAGTTTATTTCTAATGCATTTCTACTTTTTGAGTAATCTAATATATTATAATAACTTTTGTTAAACTTACGGTAAGTGTGGAAACGACCCTAATTTATTATGTATTAAATTTAAAGTAACTTGAATCAAAATATTTAATGAACCAAACAATTACAACAATATATAATAAAAATATTTGGTGAACCAAACAATTACAACAAATACATTATCTTACAAGCTTTCCTTGCATTTAATTGTCGAGATAATCTGTTTTAATTTTTTTTAACTGTTCCTTTTATGAATCAGGCAGCCCAAAATCGTTGAAACTTTTTTCTATAATGCCACGCTGCTGTTGAGATAATAACTGTTGCAGAAGCAAAATTATAGTTTGGTTGCCCTGTTTGATCTCCTGTTATAATATTAGTTGTTGACGATCATTTACTAAATGTAAAGAAAAATAAAACAGGTATATTTTTTAAAAAAATACATTAAATAATACTTTAATAAAAATAATAATATATAGAAACAAAAGATTTTTTTTATATCTTAAATCACATTAACTTACAACAAACAAATAAGTTCATCATTTTTTTAAAATATAAATAAACTAAACGCACCTCCAATACAGTGATTAACTTGAACATAATATTTTTGTTTTTTAGAAAATGATAAACATGTTAAAAATAAATATCACTTAAGTTATTACATTAAGTATCAATTTTTTTTCAATTAAAAATCAATTTTTTTGTTTAAATCATAGGTTTTGATACGCGTAATTTTAGCCTTACTTTATATTATTTTGACCATATCTATTGTAGGGGAGACCGGGGCTAGTTGGCTTGGTTTTTAATCTATAAGCTCTGTAGCCCTAACAGTACATTTTTTTGAAAATATTAAAGTGTAGTCTCAAAGAGTATGAATTTGGGTATATTTGGGTCTTAAAGAGTATGAATTTGGGTATCAGGTCAGGTCAGGTTATCCTGCTAATGGTAACATGTAACCCAGTACAATCTGCTTCATGTCCAGCTGCCTTGTAGGATATGCCATTTTAGGCAAAGGCTAGGAGATGCTAACTCCGACTTAAAACACCCTCTGCTTTGGGGCTCTTGGTTGAATAAAGACTAGAGATGGTGTCTCGATAAAAATACTCATCTTGGGCAGATGTTAAATGCATCCCGCTACTGTCTTGTAGAAGGCTTCCTAGGCAAAGACTTAAGGGGTAAAAAGATTCTATCTGTTGACCAGCCTCACACCCCTTCTTCATCTATTAGACTAACGCAGATGTATTTTTAATACATTATTTTCAGTTTAGGATGTTGAATGCTGGATCTTCGTGACTAAATGCATGGGTTTCGCTTGTGTCTCTGTTTTTATGACTAGGCAACTCATTCTATTATCTCCTAATGAGGGTACAGCTCTAAAACTCAGTTTTATGGTTCTGAGGCCGGCTGGTAGTCAGGCTTCCCGAACTCTGTGGTGGCTCTCAGAGAGGCTGATTCCATCAACAGCTGAAAAATATCAAAGTATTAACAGTGCCATGTTGCGCATGGATGGTGTCCCTGTTTTTACTTTTGGTGTGCATTGCGGAGGCCACATTTGGAGCCCTTTGTTACGGCTTAGGGTTTATTAGAAGTAATGAGGCAATTGCCTTGGCTATTAAACAGTAAACTGAGTTTTAACTATGTTTTGAGTCAAGTTCTTCAATCTAATTTTAAAATGAATAAAGTACCAAAAACTTTAAAACACAAAAAACAATCATCATCACCAAGTTCTCTAAACCAACCATTCACTAATATTCGTGGTCTTTAAAGTAACTATTCTTCAGTCTTATCTCTTGCAAAGTTCACCAGACCTACTTGCTCTTTGTAAGACTAATTTGAGTTTAGCTGTCTCATCTTGCGATCTTAGTGTTGATGGTTATCTTCCTTTAATTTGTAAAGACTCCAATAGTCACATGCTTGGCCTGCGCATTTACATTCGTAAGAATTCACCCATTTGTCGTGAAACTAGGTTTGAATCCATAGAATATTCTTTTATGTGCTTTCATTTAGCACCACTTCACTCTATTGCCTTTCTCTTTGTTCTATATCGCTCTCCTTCATCTCAAGACTGCACTCTTTTAGATGTTATTTCTGATCATATTGACCAAACCCTCTCTCTTTATCCATCAGCTAATATAGTTGTTGTCGGTGACTTTAATGCTCACCACTCTGAATGGCTTGGCTCTAGTGTCAGTGATTCTGCAGGCATTAAAGCCCACAACTTTTGCCTTTCTCAATCCCTAACTCAAATAGTCAACTTTCCAACTCGCTTTCCAGACAACCCGAATTATTTAACTTCTCTACTCGACTTATGTCTTGTTTCTGATCCTAGTCAGTGCTTAGTTTCTCCACATTTACCCTTAGGTGCTTCTGATCACAGTTTGATCTCTCTAAAACTAACATCTCATTCTTCTTCATCACCTGAATCCCCCTATTATTGTACCTCTTACAGCTACAGTAAAGCTGACTGGGATTCTTTTTGTGATTTTCTTCGTGATGGCCCTTGGGTAGAAATCTTTTATCTTCCTGTCGACAAATGTGCTTCTTACATAACTTCGTGGATTCAGGCCGGCATGGAATCTTTTGTTCCTTCTCGACGATTCCAGGTCAAGCCTCACTCTCCTCCACGGTTTTCCTCACACTGTGCTGCTGTGATTGCCAATCGAAACCGTTACTTCCATATTTATCAGCAAAACAATTCTCCAGAAAACAGACATCTGTTTATTACTGCTAGAAACCATTGTAAAAAACTTTTGTCTAACGCCAAAACCCGCTATTCCTCAGGTCATGAAATCTCGTATCTCATCTCAAAAATTAGGCTCTCATGACTTCCGGAGAATCTTTAATAGTATTAATAATAAGGGCAAATCTTTAATTCCACCTCTCTTGCATGGTTCAGACTTTGTCACATCACCTAAAGACAAAGCTAAACTGTTTGCTAAAAACTTTTCATCAATATCATCTTTTGATTCCACTAGTTGTGTTCTACCTGATATTGCCAACAAACAGGTTTCATACATTGCTTGACATTCGTATCACTCCAGCTTCTGTATCTAAAGTAATTTCCTGCCTAGATTCTTATACAGCTTATGACCCGGACAACATACCTATCATTGTCTTGCAGAAGTGTTCTCCGGAGCTTTCGTCTATACTCTAAAAACTTTTCAGCAAGTGTTTATCAGAGTCTTTTTTTCCAGCCTGCAGGAAATCGGTATCTGATATCCTTATCTTCAAAAATTCTGGAGAGCGATCTGATTTGTCTAACTACCGTCCCATTAGTCTTCTTCCTATCATAATTTCTCATCTTGAATCTAATAACTTACTTTCTGACCATCAATATGGATTTCGATCTTCCCGTTCTACAGCTGATTTGCTAACAGTAATAACTGACAGGTTTTATCGTGCATTAGATAAAGGTGGAGAGGTTAAGGCCATCGCTCTTGACATTTCAAAAGCTTTTGATAAAGTTTGGCATGCTGGTATTCTCCATAAGCTTTCTTCTTACGGCGTATCTTGCAACACCTTTAAGATTATTGAATCCTTCCTTTCTAATCGTAGTATAAAAGTTGTCCTCGATGGACAGCACTCTTCTTCTTATTCTGTAACTTCAGGGTTTCCTCAAGGTTCTATCCTTGACCCTTTGCGTTCAAAAATTATGACCATATAAAGTTTAAACCCCCTCAACTTGAGGGGGTTGCAAATTTTATATGGTAATAATTTTTAAATGCTAATAGATAATACTATGAAACTTAAAATTTATCGATGAATATAACACGGCTGTTTCAAACCGAGCTTAACGGCTTCTTGTTGTTTTTTGAAAATATTGGCTTAAGGGGTGTTACTAAAACTTCTATAACTTTTAAAATATTAAAGATAATTTTGTTTTGTAAAAAGAATAGAAACACCAATAAAATGTTTCATCTTACGACATTTAATGCATTAGTAAAAAACTTCTTTAAGTTTAAAAAAAACGCGACAAATGATGAAGTTGGCTGAATTCAAGTAATTTGATGTTATTTTTTATCAAAAAAAAATCAGAAAAATTTATTTCTGATAGTTATTCTCAAATATACCCATTGTTTGACCATTATAAAAACAAAAAAATCTTACTTAATTGTTTAAGGATAGCTAAAACAGACTTAATTGAGGTCTGAAAGCAAACCGCACTTTTCGCAAAGTTATGAAAAATGTAGTTAAAATAGTTAAAAGGGGGATTAGCTGTTAAAAGAGTACATTTTTAAACCTAGGAGTTCTTGTTTTAGAAACTTATTTTCCTAAGCCAAAAAATTCATTGCATTGCAAAATAAAGCCAGATTTCGATTTTGGAATATTTAGTCAAAACATTTAAAGCTTAAGCATTTATTTTTTTCTGTGCATACAGTTCTAATAATATGGTATTAAGTTGTTAATAAATAAACACTCACCAAGTCTAATAAAATAATTCATGACCAAATTTGAGTTTAAGTTTTTGAATTAACCTCGCTTTTGGTAGTAGAAATATTTTATAGCACTTGATAGTCTCTTCTCTCAGTTTCAATTATTTTATAGCACTTATAGTCTCTTCTCTCAGTAAATAAAGTGTTTGAATTTAAAAATAGCTAATTGAAATCTTTTGAAAACTTGTTTTTATTCCCATTAAAAACTATTTTATAATCAGTTGGTTTACTGATAGGTTCTTTAAGTAGTAAACTATCTTTGTACATCCAATTGATATCAGATTCATACTCATGCTAAACCAGAAAAACAATTGCTCCACTCAAAATTTTGATAACGTTTACAAATTCTTAATTTATTGAACTAAATTTTTACACCAACTTAATATGAGATTTATATTCCATTCTTTAACCAGCGAGGAGGTATGTAGAGCAGAGGTACTGCAAAGGTAGAACTAACTTCTGGTGATAAACATCGAATGGATATGTAATATATCTATAAAAAAATGTTACATTTAATGAAGGACAATACATTTTTTAAATTAAATACACAAACATACAAGATCATACCCAACCAACATACCAGTTGCTCGGATCACAAGTTAATATATAAAAGCTAGATTTTTACATACATTTGATGCAAGACTAGTATTCCATTCTTTAACCTGAGTGAAGGTATTGCATAGGTATAAATAACTTCTGAAGATAGGAACAGAATGGGCACCTACCTAATATATAAAATCAATATATTAAAAAATAAAATTTTAAACTAACATTACACAAATATTAGAACAGAATAAAATTATCTTATATATAAATTAAAGATCTCATATAATTTATCTTGTAAATAGTTTTTTTTTGTTGTTGCTGTTTTTAATTTTTTAAATATTTTAACTAAATTTGATGACTACAAACAAGACAAAGACCTTGTCTATAAAATGAATTTTCGCCACGCTCAGAACACACAACACACTTTCTCACCTTAGAGGCTTGAAGCTTCCTATCAGCTTTGCTGTGCAATTCAAAGCGTTTTAAAATAAGATGCAGCTTCTGCTCTTGATTTCTTACTGAATGCAACTGTCTTAATTCCATATTTACGCTATTATGCAAACACTCTCCCTCCTCTTCACTTAGCAACCCAATAGTTTTATGGAATTTTACTAACTAAATCCTTATTGCTACTAGCAAAACATTTGCAAATTTGGCAACTGTTCTGGCTTAAATCACTAATTTTTGCAATTTTTTTTTCAATATTAATTTTTTTTAGCAATCTTACATTTTTGGCACGAGCAGATGCAAATTTACGCTGTGCTGTTTTAATTTTTTTTTTTTTTAAAGTTGGAACTGCTCCTCCTGTTTTAGCCTAATGCTCATAGTCTCTAATTGAGAACTTAATGAGTTACAATGTGTGTTTAGAGCCTTATTTTTAGAATTTAAATCTGTAATTTCAGCTTCCAACTTAAATACTTGCATTTTAAATTTTTCTATTTGCTCCATATTTGTTTTATTTTCAGAAGTTAATTGATCAATTTGATTCAGTAGCTCCTGACTGTTATTTAAAGTGAAAAAGTCGTCTGCATCTGCTGATTTTTTTTTTTTTGGGTGGAGCTTGCGACAGTTGCATTTTAAAAAATTCTTTGTTTTTTATAGCTTTAAAATTTTTTTATATTTCTTTTTTTGGCGTGTTAACTTTAGGCACATTTTATCAAACTCGTCATTACTAGGCATATCAAAATCAATTGGCAAAAGAAAACTCATAAAACTAAATAAATCACCTCTTATTTTAAAGACTGTCATTAAGGTGGTACATACCCTTAATTTATTGAAATTTTGAAAAAAATTATTATTATCAAAGTAGACGTAAAATTTTACGAGGAATGCATTTTTAAAGTTATTTTTTTAACATTTTAAACATAAATAGTGAAATAAGCACCTTTTTTAAGACAAGTTATTTTTTCTGACATAGCAACGCCCTTAGCAACCATCCTCTGACTTGGTTTTAAAGTTATATTAATGATCAGTTTTTGACGATGATAAATTCTTTAGCTGCTTGTTAAGTTAAAGCTATTAGTCATACTTTGAAATTACAATTTAGTTTAGTTTTAGACTTGTAAAGCGTGCAAATCCATACTCTGTTTATATGTTATTATTACACTTTTATTGACAACGTTGAATAAACAATATGCCAAGAACACATTCTAGAAATAAAAAGAGATCATTTGCTTGTAACCAGTACACACAAAAAAGAGAAGATCATTTAACAAATAAACAAAACTTTGTACCTGGTTCTTTACAATCAGCAAGTAACTCTAGTTCAGGAAAAATAAAATTCAACCCAATAATTCTTGAAGACAAAGATGATTATAACATTATTATTAATTTTGGTTTATTGAAATCTTTAGTTGAAGAGATAGCTAGTTGCTCTGACTGTGGAAATAATATTAAAGTTGAAAATAATGAAATTAAGCGACAAGGATTTTGTTTAGAACTAAAACTATCATGTGCCTCAAGTTCTTGTCGATGGCATCAAACTTTTAAAACTTCAAAGAGTATCTCTTATGTTCAAAACAAAAACAATGTCACTAAATATAGTAGCAATAAATTATTTGCAACCAATGTTCAAATGGTGATAGCATTTAGAGAAATTGGTAGAGGACATAGAGCCATTAAATCTTTTACATCATTATTAAATATGCCACCACCTATTTCTTTAAAAGCCTATAATAGTATTATTAATGTTTTGCATGCTATATATACTAGTGTTTGTAAAGCATCTATGACTAAAGCAGCCATGGAAACAGCAAAACTAAGAGAACAGAAAAGTGATGAAACAATGACCTGTACAGTTTCTGTTGACGGTTCATGGCAGAAGAGAGGACACACCTCGCTAAACGGTATTGTCTCTATCATTTCAACTAATAACGGAAAGTGTTTAGACTATGACGTCCTTTCAAAAAAGTGTCATAGTTGTGCGATGTGGAAACATAAAAAACAATCTCCTCAATATGTAAACTGGAAACTCAATCATGTTTGCCAAACAAATCATGCAGGTAGCTCTGGTTCCATGGAAGCTATTGGGGCTGTTAAAATGTTTTCTCGTTCCATATCTGAAAATAATCTTATGTATACCGAATACATTGGTGATGGCGACACTACATCATTTAATCAAGTACAATTATCTAAACCTTATGGAGAGATTTTAATTACCAAGCTGGAATGTATTGGACACATTCAAAAACGTGTAGGTACTCGTTGCAGAAATATTCGTATAACTCATAAAAATAAAAAGTTATCTGATGGAAAAGGTGTCTCAGGATTAGGTAGACTCAGTGAAAAAGCTATCAATACTCTTCAAAATTATTTTGGTAGGGCTGTTAGGCAAAATATTGGTAACATTTATTTAATGAAAAAATCTATATGGGCAACATTGTTTCACAATACAAACTTTTTTGATGAAAATGTTCGTCATCAGTTTTGTCCACGCAACAAAGATAGCTGGTGTTTATGGCAGGCTGACAAAATAACAGGTAACAAAACCTATAAAAAAAACTTGAGCCTTCCAATTGCAATTAAAGATTTATTAATTCCAGTTTGGCATGACTTAACAACAGATTTGTTGTTGTTAAAATGTTTGCATGGCCAAACTCAAAATAGAAACGAATGCTTAAACAGTATGGTGTGGAAAAAATGTCCTAAGGAGATTTTTGTATCTAGAAAACTTCTTGAAATAGGTATTTGCTCTGCTGTTATTGAATTTAATGATGGTAAATCTGGTTTAACACCAATAATACAAGTACTTGGATTGCCAGTTTCAAAGTTTATGCTAAATGCGTTTAGAAAAAGTGATACAGACCGCATAAAGAACATTCAGAAAAAGTCATCAACCAAAGGCATAAAGATGAGAAAAAAATTAAGAGCTATCAGAAAAGGATTCTTGGATAAAGAGAAGGAAAATGACATAATCCCAGCTTATTCAGCAGGCTCATATTAATAAAATCATAATGTTTTTGTTAGTTTAATTTTATTTTTGTGTTTTTCTCAGTATTTAATTTTTAGCGATTTTGTTAACTTTAAAACATGATATTTCAAGATCCACATAAGCTTTTAGGTTGAAATTTTCACAGTACATTCTTTAGTTTTAATAGCAGGAGGTGAACCAAAACTAATGTTTGATACAAAAAAATAAAAATGTTATGGCACTTTTTATGAGCAATTACTATACAAAATAATGTCAATCAGTAACAAATATCAATATCTTTTGAAATATTTTATATTATGACTTAGTTTTGGTTCAACTCCTGCATTTCTATACAATAAAGAACTGGTAAAAATTTGAAATCTCAAACTCTTTTAGTTTTCCAGATTTTATGTTTACAAAATGTCATAAAATAACCCTTTTTTTAGTATTAATCAAGGCAAAAAGGCTCGATCAACTATTTTTTTAATAAAATTTTTTCAAATTATTTTGTTTTGAATAAAATAAAAAATAGTAAATTGTTGTGCATTTTGTTATTCTTATTTTTTGATTTTATGGGTATGTACCACCTTAAAATGGAAATGACATTGTTACTGATCTTATCTGTCCTAATTAATCGCTTAACAAAAGGAAAGTTACACCTATCTTCCCAACCATTTTTCCATCCAATAAGTTGTTTTAGAATTTCCCTCTCAGTTGATTACATTGTTATCAAAATAATATTGACTTATTAATAAATATAATAAAAACAAATAAAATAATATTAATTAACAAATATATGCACTAGATAAAAGTGGATTTAACAACTTATCTGATATTAGTTTGATAATCCAAAGAGAAAAATTCCGCGTAACTTTGTTTACTTTTATACTTCAAAAATTGACTCGCCGAAACAGTTGTTTGGAGAATATTGGTTAATAAATAGTTTGGGACGTAATGCATAAAGGTTACGTCATCGCAAAAAAACGTCAACACAAATGTACGCCTAAAACTAACAAGATTAGTTGTAAAACATGACATTTTTGAAAACATATTTCATAACATAGCTGAAGGCACGTAAAATAATTTTTTTATTTTCATTTGCATAAAAGGTTGAAATTTCATTAACTTACGTCATCCATCAAAAAAGTTACGTTTTGCATTTAAAAACGATCAGTTAAAAAATATAAACGCTTTAAAAACTTTTGTCTTTTTGTAAAAAATTCTCTAGAATGACGCAGGAATCTGATAGAATGGGCATTTAGGGTTAAGTGTTCCAAATTTTAAATATCAAGCACAAAGCTATGTTATGAAATCTTAGTTGGCCCAACTCATGTTTTCCGGAAAACATGCGAAAATTAGAAAAGTGGTTCTAAATTATTAAAAATATTTTGGCAATATTTATTTTTATACCAATTAATGTAAATATTTATTTCACAAGGAAAGATAGATCTTTTGTATTTTTTTAATTGCAAGATGAAAACATTTATATAAAAAAGTTACTATTAATTTAAAGTTTGTGAATTTTTATACTTTTTATGAGGAAATACTTTTTTTTTTTGATAAGCTCATGACGTCACGCTCGTTTTTATATTGAGTGACACAGCCGTGATAAGTCTAGTTAAGAATAATACAAAAAATACTTCATCAGCTTGTTGCTCTCACGTTTGGGGCAGGGGGGGGGAGCAAAGATTTTGGGGCTTTTTTGTTCCCAGCCTCCAATCATCGCAATTTTTTGCAAACCCTCATTATTTGACATAAGTATAAATATATAAATGTTTGGAGTTTGCTCCATGTCTGGAAGTTACCTATCTCGAACACCAAAAAATTCTTTCTACGCCTCTGGTGGTAATAAACTTCTCCTCAGAATCGCGTTTATTATTACCGACGTTTCGAAAAGACTCAACACCAGTACTAAGCTTATCCCGTCAGATAAAAATCATCGCCATTCATGCTTTACCACCTATGATAAATTTTAAAAACAAGGTTAAATGAAATGGAATCTTCATAATTTTTATTTTTCCGGCGTGGAAGCAACTTAATAATAAAATAACTTAGTAAGGCTGAAGAAAAAGTCTAATATGTTTTTATTACTTAAAATTATTTTTTTTAGTTTTGATTAAAAATTGTTTAGAGTTACAAGTATTTTAATTTTATTATTAATGTTTTTGTTTGTTAAATTTTTTTTCTCTTTTGTTTTATTGGTGCTGCACCAAGCAATGAAACATAGTTAAAAAAACAGTAAATGAGAAATAGATATATATTTCAATCGTGTTTGATTTAGGTCAGGTTTTGCTCTTTAAGTATTCTGATATTTTTAGAATCTTTATTTTCAATTAAGTTGATGTGATTTTTCTACGAGACATTTTAGTTGAGGCGAATACCTTAAAACTTTGTTGTGGTTTTTCTTTTAATTTTATGATTCCTAATGCTAATGCTTATGAGTTTTATTATTATAATAAATAGAATAACAATCTATATAACTTTGTCATTTTGAGTGTAAAAAAGAGTTATATATCCTAAAGATTTATATTCACAAATATAAATATTTATAAGTATACCTTGCATATACTTATTTTTATCAAATGACTAAAAAATGTCAGGAACAAGATTAGAATGACCAGTAGAATGAGCTTTCTTGAGTTCAAATGTTTTTTATAAAAAATATTATTTGTTTTTAAAAACAAAAATAATTTATTCTACATTATTTGTTCTAGTATTTTAGAAAGGCAAAGTAGAATAGATATTCTGGTCTAATAAATAAAAATATTAGAATCATCTTCCAAAAACTGGTAAGACTCTTTCAATTTTAAGATTTTCCGGAAACATTTCTTGATCTAAGTAAAGATGACCCTTTTTTTTTGCTTACACGAGTAAGTTCATTTTTATGAAAAAGTAAATTGCAAAGATAATGTTAAATGTTCAAATTGAATTTACATTTCAGTATAAGAAATTAAATTTTTGAAATGACTTTTACTTTATAATATATCAGTTTTTTTACTTTCAAAAGTAAGTTATGTAAAAGTAGATTACATCATTTAAAATCACGCGTCAATTCGACCTGTCAGTTTTTTTGTCCCTTAAAAACTTTCAAACAGTAAAGCTAAGTATATTTTGTAGTAAGTAAAGCCAAGTATATTTTGAGGGCGTCCTATGATTCAACCCAATCGTAAATTTCAATTAAGAACCGAATATGAGAAATTGATTACACAACCGAAAATATTCACGAAAAAAATTAGAACCGAAATAATTTTCTTGCTTCTGTGTATTTTTTTCGTCAGCATAGAGGGGTCTGGTGTAGTACCTCTTCATCAAACTATAAACAGATTTGTTGTAGTTTTTTTATTTTTTTTTGATCAATGAATAATATTAAATAATAAAAAAATAAAAAAATAAAAAAGGAATTTGCTTTTACAAGTAAAAGAAAATCACATGAAAAAGCTGTTTACTTTTACATGTAAATATTGATTACTTTTTAAAATTGCATTACATAATAGGGCGGGTGAAAAAAAAAAGCAATTGCCTTTACTCATTAATTGGCCGGTTTTACGTACATAAAAACTTCAGCAGTTTTGCACAAATTTTTATTTACGTAAAGTTAAGCAATTTACTCAGTAATTGCTAAGCTTTACGTAAATAAAAACTTGAGCAAAATTGTTGAAATTTTTATTCACGTAAAGCTGACCAATTACTGATTTAAAGCAAAAGCTTTTCTTTATTCACCCGGCCTAATTAAATAGTTCTTCAAACTGTAGTTTACATTTACGTATAACAACCTAGCAAGCAAACGACGTCGTGTCAACGTTTAAATTTCAAGGTTGAAATTTAAACGTCGGAACTTTCAACGTCGCCCCCACGTTTAAGTGTTGTAGAAATTTTAAACATCAGTTTCGCGTTGATTTATAGTTGATTTTTCGTTATTAATAACTAATTAATGACTAATTTAAAAAAAATTATGTTACCATAATTGTAAAAAAAAAACTTGCATATGAAAATGTATTACATAAAAGTAATAAGTAAATTATGACACTAATGTAAATTAAATTTATTAATAAAATGACATTTTTTAAGTAAGCATTTTTTATTTTTTTTAATTAAATTGAAAAAGTAGTTTAAAAAATACGATTGACTGAAAAAATACTTTTTCGTTATTCTTAGACAAATTTTAACGATGATGTCCGCGTCATTTAATTTTATTTACAAAAAAAGGGTTAAAATGTTTTTTGCACCAATCTTTCGAATTAGGTACAAAATTTGGTTGTCAGACGAACTTATAACTTAGGATAGATTAGGGTAATATGAGCATACTTAAAGATTTCTTAGATGTAAGCAGTGAAGTTAAAGTTCCTATGTATTTTTTGAATCGACTTTATATGGTGATCAGGAATCAGTACAATTAGCGTAAATCTATATGCAGTAATTAGCGGGTATCATCTAATTAAAACGCTGTTAAATATTTTGCGTTTTTAAAATAATATCATCACGCATGAATAAATCTGTGGCGCGAAATTTTGGTGCTAAAATAATGAAATTAATTTTTTCATAAAGAAAAATATGTTAGCTAAAAATCCAATCCTTTTTGGCTTGAAAAACAATGCATAGAACTATTTAGTTTTGATTTTATTTAAAGATGCCATTTTTGTATAATATGAGCATGCTCAAATTACCCAGTGATTTTCATTGAAATTACCTAGTTTAAAGTCCTAAAAAAGCAGTGGTTTTAATTGGTTTTTTGAATAAAAATAAAATATAGCAAAACTTTTTATCATTTTAACAATACTAAAATTTTTTCTCTAATTTAAATTCAAATTGAAATTTTATGGTTCAAAGGTTTGAGTTGATAAAATTGAAAAAATAACGAACTAATTTTTTTTTCTTTACTTGCGGAAAACCTTGTAGTATTGTTTCAACAAAAAGTGGCTTAAAATTTGATCTTTTAATGATAAGTTTTGTTAATAACAAATCATTATATTCCGAAAATTAGTTCTAATTGTCAGGTTGGTATTTTTTTTACAAAATTAATGTTTTTTTGTAAGCTAATTTAAAGAGCTCATATTATCAAGTGGTTTGGGTAATATGAGCATTTTTGTGACCAAATATCTAAGTGGATTATGAGAAGGTATCCCAAAATATTGTTTATTTGCAAAAATTTGGATCCAGTTTTATTATTTTTGAAATTATTCCAATTTTTGCTTACGGTGCTCATATTACCCTTGTCTACCCTAATTAAAGATATTATTTTAAATCCCAAAAGTAATATAAAAGTGTATTTTTTTGAACCACCCTACTGCATTCGCTATATTGCGTTAAACTAAGCGGCTGTTGCTGTTATCAAGTTTTCCTTTTTTTTTTTAAGTTAATTTTTTTGCTTTTCTAACTTTAATTTTTTTTTTTCGAAAAAAAAAAATTTGACCTTGATATTATCACCAGTTATTTAAAAGTGTGAAAATTTAATATTTAATTTGTTTTAAATGACTGTCTGGTTTATTGTTCTTGCTTTAAAAATGGCTCTGGATTTTGCAGCTTTATTCTCAGTTTTGAATTATTGCTTCTTTTATTCAGCTTGGTTGTTAAAAACTAATCTAAACAAAATGAAAGTTAATTTTGGAAATGAATAACTGAAATTGTTGTCTGAAATGGACCAATTGAAATTAGTTCATGCCAGACAGCTGTTTATGAATAGTTATTAATAAATAAACAAAGAAAAAATTAATTTTCATTTTGGTAAGAGTGTAAATAATAAAACTTACATTTTACTACTTACAAAGAAAACTATACAATTTCAAAGACAAAACTTACAATGATTTTTATTTATAAATAATATTTTTTTTCAAATTACTTTCATGTAAGTTGTCTTTGCTAACTATTTAAATATGGCTCAACGTTAAATTTACCTGGTTTTAGTTTTAAAGTTAAGTTTGACCCTGCGCTAATAAAAGCATGATTAAATGTTTTGCAATTGTTCATTCACTAGTTATGGAAGGCAATTTGCTATTAATGCTGTGATCAAAACTGAAAATCGTAACTAACTAAACTAAAGATATCGTAACTAAAATTAGTCGACTAATTCTTTAGTCTAACTAAAATTAGCCAATTAACTTTTTAATTAGACTAAAAAGTTAGTTGACTAAAATTACTTAGATTAAAAAGTTAATCGGGTTATTTTTCTAATGATGATTTAAATCTAATCTATCATTATAATATTAATTTAATTTAAATCTAATAAATTTAATAATTTAAATTTATGTTATTATTTAATTTAAATATATTAATATAAATTTAATACATTAAAATTTAATAAAATTATTCTAAACAATAAACTGAAATAAATTCGCGACACTCAGAAAACCTGGAATGTTATTAAAGATTAAGTTTAAATATTTAACGACATTCCTGTTAATGATTTCCTGTTAATGATTTTTTATCATTTTATAAAATTAAAAAAAATTTAATATAATATATGGTAATATTTTTTTCTTACTTTTTAATTTGTTTATCAGTTATAAAGTGATTTTATAAAGTCATTTAATTGGCAGGTTTCTTTCTTGTGTTTTTAAAAAAAATTATGTATATTGATTTTTATGTATGTTTAATGAGAGTATTTTAGCTTTGGACCGAATATTTACTTTCATCAGCTCTATATTCATAATTCCATATAGCCAATTAATATCGGATATAAACAGATTAGTATCATCAGCATAGATAATTAAATTTAATTTTGAAGATACATTACAGTCAAAGGTATAAAGTCGTTCAGATAGGCTAGAACTTTGTAGTAGGATAGAAGTAGGATGCCTTGAATAGAACTTTGTGGTACTCCATAGACAATTGTTAATTTACAGAATATCCAGATACGTATTTTCTTTGGTCAGTAAAGAAAATCCAGATACGTATTTTCTTTGGTCAGTAAAGTAGCTTTTTATTCAATAAAATGTTTTTTTATTTATTTGTTATGCTATTCTTTTGCCTAGAGGCCAAAGAATAGAGCCGAGAGGCCACACAGAGGATACTTTTTTTATTTACTTGTATTGTGATTACAACCCTCTCTCAAATCATTAACTCCAAAACACGAAATTTTGCCAAACAAGGCCTCTGTGTAGAGAAACAAGTTGGGCGTGGTATTATTAGAGACGTGGTAGAACTTGGAACATCTCGCTTACAAAAAGAGCGCTCGACTACTACACTATTGCCTCATTGAGACCGCACCAATAACGTTTCATTTGTTACACCATAAAAATTTATTTTTTCTAAAGGTACGGACTGATTACTGAGTCAAAAGTATTCTTTTTTTAACCCGATGTTTATTTAGTCAATTAAATTAAAATCTTGAAATAGTCAACGGCACATGGTCCGTTGAAAATTTTTTTCGGAAATCAAACTGTTTAGGATAAAATAGTCTCTTTTTTTGCAATATGGCCGTAAATTCTTTTATACATGACAAATATTTTTTGAGAAAACGGATAAAACAGATATAGATCTACTATTGAAGATATCGGAACTATTATTTCCTTTATAGATTTTAAGTTGTCAGAAAAATAGACCTATTATAATATATTAAAAGTTTCAAATTATCAAACAAAGGTTTGCTGATCCTTTTTAGATTAAAATAACTATATTGCTTGACATTCTTATACTATATTGATATGAATTTGAATAGTGACGGATCCAGAGGGGGAGAAGGGGTATGCACCCCCTCCTCCTCTCCCTCACCAGAATTTAAAGGTCCTAAAACAACATAAGGATTTGAGGACCTTTTTTTTTTTAGGAGACGCAAATGTGATACATAATACAAAAAAATTTCAACATCACTAACCCCTTCCCTCACCACCACCACCATTACCATCAAAAATATTTGGATCTGTCACTGAGTTTGAACTATTTTTATTATGTTCTTTTCAAAAGAGACTTTTTATTATTTATTTTTTTTAACGAAAACTCAACTTTTAAAGCTCAACTATTTTTTGGGCATTTAAATGAAAACAAAAAAACTTCTGAAGATTCAAAAAGTTTGATAAATAGATGAAGTTTGGGGTTTTCGAACAGTTTAGTGAACATTTGTTGAAAACATTCTAGAATCAGAGAAAATGGCTTCCAGAAGAACAAGGAAGTGAATTTGGTCAGCTTATTATATTTACAAAATAGAAATTTTTTTTTTTTCTTAAATTTTTTGTTCTTTCTTTAAATGTTTTATAGTATTAGTCGTTTTACAGTTATAATAATTTCAATAATATAATAGAATTATTACAAGATTAATAAAGTTTGTAAGAGGAAAAACCCGTAATCCCGTAGAAGACCTTGAGGTCTTATCGTCAAGAACCGCTACTACATCGTTACATTTATTGTGTTAAATATGTATATTCTCGTCGAAAGAAAAATAAATAAACGTAAAAGATATATAACATTTATATATGTAACTACTAAGAATTGGATTTTAAAACTTACCTAGTTTTAAAGAGAGATTAACAACATGTAAAAGAGGGATTG
This sequence comes from Hydra vulgaris, assembly GCF_038396675.1. Classification (NCBI taxonomy): domain Eukaryota; kingdom Metazoa; phylum Cnidaria; class Hydrozoa; order Anthoathecata; family Hydridae; genus Hydra; species Hydra vulgaris. The sequence continues at coordinate 43,752,457 of NC_088923.1, forward strand.
TTAAGTATTTTATCGATTTGTTAATTACATTACTACTAATATTATCAAACCCCACTATAAAATTAAAAAAAGAGAGACCTTAAAAAGAGATAAACTTATCAATATCAATAAAAACTTTATTTTAACTTTGCTTTTAAGTAATTGTTTAATAAAGTATTTCATAATTTAGGATCACAAGTGGCAATATTCAATATTGCTAGTGGCAATACTCGGTGGCCAATTTGATAAATAAAACCAATTAAATAAATCTCAATTGGTTTTTTTTTTTTTTTTTAAAAAGTCACGCACCATGTCTTTTACTTAATAGGTTTACTCGCTATAAACTCGAGCCATTGTTCTTACTTATTAGGTCTTCTTGTTATATACTTGCACCATGAACCTTAAATCACTATCACTTAATACTATTAAAATACTCTTATCTTTATACTATATAAAACATTATATTTACTTAGTAAGATTACTTGCTAGGCCTTATACAGTGGGTGCAAAAAGTATCCGACACAAAGGAAAAACTTTATTTAATTAAAGACCATTCAAAAAATAACATAAACAAACACTATTCTAATGTAATTTTACATGGGAAATACAAATATCATATCAAACAACAATATCATTAAATGTTGACTTGATAATTGCAATTTTGCAAAAGTTAAGGTTCATAAAGTATCCAACATATCGTAAAAAAAGAATTTGATTTGCCAATAATTTGTCATCCGTTATGTTCGAGAGAATATTCTAAAATCAGAAAACGTTGGAACATTCTAGAATGCAAAAGAACGTCATAGAATCTTTCTAACTGCAGTCATTCAGTGATACTGTTCGGAGGTGGAAATCCTTCCATCTTTCGACTAGTCTGCCTCGTTCAGGGCGTCCTACAAAAATTTCTTACCGTACAGCTAGGAATTTAGTTCGAAAAGTACAGAATAATCCTCGTCTGACTCGTTCTGAACTGCAAAAGGACTTGCAATCATCTGGGACAAATGTTTGCAAAAATACAATTAGGGCAGTTCTTCTTCGAGAGAGGATTTCACTCTTGGTCACCAAAAAAAACCCTTCTCTTAAAGGAAATTCACGTAAAGAAACGCCGGAACTTTGCTGAAGAGCACTTGAGTAAACCTTCAAGCTTATGGGATAAGATATTATGGTCAGATGAGACTAAACAGAGTTGTTTGGTCGGAACTGTGTCAGTCGTGTTTGGAGACAAAAGAACTCTGCGTTTCACCCGAAGAACACCGTCCCAACAGTGAAGTTTGGAGGTGGCAGCATAATGCTTTGGGGTTGTTTCTCTTCTACAGGCCCTGGGGAATTGGAAATCATAGAAGGAAGGATGAACTCAGAAATGTATCGGGGCATTCTTGAGAGATGTTGGATATTCCAACAAAACAATGACCCTAAGTACACGGCTAGGGCAACTCGTGCATGGTTTCAGGAGAAGAAAATTGACTTATTGGAATGGCCAAGCCAATCACCTGACCTCAATCCAATTGAAAATTTGTGGCGGGAATTGAAATTGAGAGTACAGGAGAGAGATTCAAGATATCTTATCCAATTGAAAGAAATATGCAAAGAAGAGTGGGCTAAAATTCCTATTAGCATATGTGCTAATCTTGTGAACAAGTATTCCAATCGTTTAGAAGCAGTTTTGGCTGCTAAAGGTCACATGACGAAGTATTGAGTAAATTTTTTACAATGTGTTGGATACTTTTTGAACCTTAACTTTTGCAAAATTGCAATTATCAAGTCTACATTTAATGATATTGTTGTTTTGATATGATATTTGTATTTTCCATGTAAAATTACATTAGAATAGTGTTTGTTTTTGTTATGTTGTTGAATGGTCTTTAATTAAATAACATTTTTTCTTTGTGTCGGATACTTTTTGCACCCACTGTATATTAGTGAAGGTTTTTTTTCCGAAACCACATCAACCTGATTCTCATCATAACTTAATAGAGGTTTCAAAAATCGGTAATTCAAATTGATCTCCAAAAAAAGGACATCTTTGACATTTTTTAGCAATGATTTTTGTTTACCATGTTTTTAATGAAAAAGATTTTAATTTTCAAAATATTAATAAAATTTGGTTTTTTGGAAACCAGCTTAGTATTTTTTAGTTAATTTCAAACAAAAATTTACCTCTTTTTTTAAAGTATAATGACTCGTAAATATTACAGACATAATATTGGAGATCGTAAATTCAATACTTTTTCGAACACCATTCTTTTGAAAAAATGTATGGAAGCAATTCATGAAGGAAAGCCCTGATTGTAAAACTTCAAAAATGTTTAATATACAAAGAACAAAATGAGTTCAAAGCACGAATAGTGCATTGAATTGTATTTATTTGACAATATTTTCTCCCATTTGAACGACTTAATGTTTTTAAAAAATATAAATGGAAGTGGTGATGTGAAAAAATGGCTCAAAATTGAACCAGGAAACAGAAACAGCATTTGAAAGATAAAGTGAAGTTGGCCTAATGTAAGACTAGAGAGTGTTTGCTATTTATATTAATTTTTAAAGTTTTTTTTATTTCTTAAAAACTAATTTTTATTGTTTGTATCTATATTCTTATATTTATCAAAATATTACATGCCTTATCAAAATCGGTACAAAATTATTTATATCTTATTTATATATTTTTATATTTATTCTATCTTTGTTCTCATACAACTTTTTTTATTCAAGGATATAATAAACGGAAAGCCACAAAATATTGAACTTCAGAACAATACAAATTAAGAGAAAAAGCTGTTTCTATTTAGTTATCGGGTGTCAGCATAATTTCAAGTAAACGAAAAAGTAACTTTACTTAAAAGTTTTTTTTTTTTTGGTGATGTTAAATTTCATTCAAAAATTTATGTTTCTTTTTAGAAAATCGTTCATCATGCTTCGCGCAGTGGATATATTTGTTTTAACAATTTATTCCAACTTCGTTAGTCAGCACGACAATATGTTTAATTGTAAAAAAACTGGTAAATTCGTAAGCAGCACTAACAATTTATTAGCAATTGTATAAATTTTTAAAGTTACAAAATACAAAACAATAAAAATTTGTATCGCAATTTTATTTCAAATACTTAATGCGTTTTTAGCTTACGATATTTGTTATAGCATAACATTTACTTGATTATTTCGTCACCTCAAAGCAAAGCATCGAGGTTTTTTGCTTAGTGGAGAAAAATTTTCTCCACTAAGCAAAACCAGTTAAAATTGAACTAAGTGTTTTATGCTCTAACATGAAAGCTGACAAAAAACATAGTTGGTGTGTTCTTGCTTTGAGGTGACGACTTATAGTCTGAATGTGTATATAATACAAAATTTATATTAAAAAGTTGCTTTTTAAAATATATGTGTGTTCTTGGAACAGTCCTTTAAAAATTTAGGTTTTTTTTTTAATCTTTTTCCGTAGCAGTGCATATAAAGATTCTTAAATTGATCACACTATAACTTTTTAATTAAATAATTTTTTTCCTAAAATACAACTTTCTGTTTGCAGTTTATGGATTAAGAAGTCATGTGGTTATTCAAGGAAATTAATAGCTACTGTCAACGGAAAACAAATGAGTTCTATTTATATACTTGAATGTATAAAAAATACTTCTTTTTTCTCAGAACAAAGTTTCAAAAATCACTACCATTAACTGCTTCCGCAAAGCATGATATAATAAAGTATCGAACAAAGATGAAAACTCTGAATTAAAAAATTTAATCAAAAAGTCGCAACGACTTAATAACGATCTTGTTCCAAATTTCTATACTTGAAGACATGTTAACAATTGACAACAATCTTTGAGTTATGGAAAGTGTAATGTGAGTAAATATTAACGATTGACAACGATGTTTCGGTTATGGAAAATGAGAGTAAGTCTTAAGGTAGTTAAAAAAAAGTCTTGAGGTAGTTAAAAAAAAGTCTTGAGGTAGTTAAAAAAAAGTCTTGAGGTAGTTGAAAAAAAGTCTTGAGATAGTTAAAAAAAAGTCTTGAGGTAGTTAAAAAAAAGTCTTGAGGTAGTTAAAAAAAAGTCTTGAGGTAGTTAAAAAAAAGTCTTGAGGTAGTTAAAAAAAAGTCTTGAGGTAGCTAAAAAAAAGTCTTAAGGTAATTAAAAAGAAGGTTGAAAAGCCAAAATAAAATATGAATAAAAACAGTAAAAAAAAACAACAACTATCAAATGAATAAATTTTTAAATAAAAATTAATTTTTTAATGTTTAATAGAATAGTAAAATTGGAAGAGTATCTTTAAATATATCTAACATTTTTATATGAGTAAATAAAACAAGCATAAATTTTTCCATATATAAAAAATATTCTCTACTTTATATAAAAAGAATCGTATGGTTTGTAAATTACTTATATATTAAAAAATATTGTTTATCACTAATATATTAAAAAACATTAGATAAGCCTTGAAATTTTGATAATTTGAACATTTTCAAAAGGTTCGACGTACAGAAAGCATCGTTTAAATAAGATATTTATTGTGTTTGCCAATAAATCTATTTCTGTTCTTTTAAGCAAGATGTTTAATTATTGAAGCTTCGTTTTATTATTATCATAAAAAATCGATTTTTGTTTTTATTATGATAAAATATTTCTTTAAAACAAAAAGATTTCTTATTTTTATATAGAAAATTAAAATCAATTATATGAAATCAGCATATTTAAAAAACCTTTTTTAACAAAACGAACATACGGAGCATACGGTTCTAAGACACGTTTCAAATAATATTAGAAGCTTTAGATTAGAATCTTACTTTTTAAATTATAAACTTTTTGCTATTTTTATTTTATTAATAGATTAATTGAGCAACTGTTGTAATGAATAATTTATTTATTGTAAAAAAAATAAGAAACCATTTATAAAAAAAAAGATAACCATCAAATAATAAAATTGGTTTTCAAAGTAAATTTGAAAGAAGATTAATAAAAGCAAACAAATTAAACTCATTTTTAAAAAAGACGGTTCGTTAAGTAAGTTAGTGGTATTCTCTAGTGAGTTCCAACTATCCTTGTTTAACCGACAAGACTACGAGACTCTTTTACCACGAGAGATTCTTTTTTTATTATCAGTTTAACATAGCTGTACATGTTTTTGAAATCTCTTTGTGAGTTATTTCTTTTTATTTAGGAAAAATTAAAAGATTTTACCTTGACAACGGTCCCTAGCAACACTAATTTTGGTTTATAATTGCTTTCTCTCTTTGCCCTGATTTAGGTTTTTTGTCAAACTTTGTTAATCACGTCTTATTTTAATAACATGTAGCCTAACGTTTATATAATATAATGTAATATAATATAAGGGTGTCTAATTTACTCAACTTGAATGGTTCATCAGATATTATCACATGAAAATTTCTTGAGGTTTAAGCAAAGCTTTGTACTTTTTACAATGCCCAAAAAAGCATTTTTGTCTGCAAAGCTCAAGTTAAGAGTAAACTCAGCTGCGTTGTATTTTAATGAGGAAATTGCTGATGTTCTGAGAGTAATGAGTCACTTCAACCTTGAAAGTGTTTTAAATCGCAATGTTCGTATCTTTTAAGGATCAAAAACGCAATATGAGCAAAAAAGACAATTTAGAAAGAAAATTGCAATTAAAAGCCATTAATAAAAGAATTGACAAAGTGAAGAACAACAACTAGAAACTTATAAACTCATTTGGAAGTTTTTCATCTTTTTTTAATTATAAAATGTTTATTGCTGTTTTTTAGCTTCTGCTTTTTTGTGCAATTTGTAATTTTTGAAGATTCATAGCTTATAAATGACAGGAGATTTTTCCTTCAACTTTCAGTGTTTATTCTACATATAATGATAAAGGGCCTGAAGCAAAACTGATTTCAAAAACAAAGTACTTCATAATATACTTTTTCTGTTTTGTTTCATCAGCTTACCATCCAATTTTTGGTGTTTTTGCAAAAAAAATTGATTATTACAACTTTTATTACGGGTTTTGGCAATAATTTTGGTACAAATAAGTGTTTTGTTCAATTTGGTTTCATTTTAAGCATATAAAACGTTTCACTACATATGAAGCTCTAGTTTGTAATGGTTTTTGAGTTATCATTTTCAAAATTAGGTTTAAAAGGACTCATTTTACAACCTTTTTAACAAATTTTTGCAGTTTTTGGAAGAAGTCATTGCAAAATAAAACTTTTCCCCCTTCTTTTTACTCATAATATACCCTAATACCTTATTTAATTAAAAATAATACAATTTTAAAGAGTTTTTATTTTTAGTATTGAACCCCCTAAGTCTAGAAAACAACTCTTCAAGCACAAGAGGAGCTCGAAGAGACACACTCCTCTACCTAATTAAGATTACTCAAATTATTCTTTTCATATTGAACTAGTTCAAATGACATGACCAAGATTCAAGACCTAAAATCTTTATTTTGACGGTTTTTAGTTTTTTCAAAATTTAAAGATATAGCAAAAGTTAAATCAAGAATTGCGTAATGAATTTAACTTTGGACTAAACGGCTTAAATACTCAAATTTAATAATCAAATATCTTAAAATGTTTTGCCACCAGATCCTGTTTGTCTCATAATTTTAGTTTACAATTACACCATGATATTAGGTTATGCAAGTATTTTTTTATACTTTTATACTATTATATGTTATGCAATCTTGCCTTAAAAAATAGTAGTAATATGTTTGTTTAATTGTGTGTTTAATTATTTAGAACTGTAATATAACCTAATTTTACTTCTGCAAACATTATAAATAGAATTGAAAAAAAAAAAAAAATTAAATATTTTTTGAACATAATAAAGAAATATATTTTTTGAATATAACGTAGTAAAAAGCTAAGGAAAGGTTGTGATATCACAAAAAGAATTTGCATTCATTTTTAATAAAACCCTAATTTTTTCACCATTAGCAGAAAATAGTCTTAAAAAACTCACTGAGGAATTTATTTTCAACCAATCATTTTTAATTTAGTTTTGTTTTAGACAAACTAAATTATTTAGTGGGGAAAAAAGATAAAAAAAATTAGCTTAGTATATGAAACATGAACAAATGAGTTTTATATGAAACTTTAGATTAAATTTTGAGCTAAAATATTATTAGATATAAATATAAATATAAAGTTTGAGTTAGCGAGTTTTTAAGATACAGTAAATGGTTTATAAAATTATGGTTTGAAATGAATGGAAAAAAGCTAAAAGTACACTTTATATTACGTCTTCACATTTTAGAAAAAGTTAGCTCTTTCCTTTTCCACTCCTTTAAAAGGTGCAAGTTGCTTTTATAAATACACATTAAATATAAAGAATAAATCGATAGGTATTATACAATTAACTAAAGTTTCTAATTTATATAAATAAATTAAGTTTCTCATGTTTTATTATTTTTTATTAAATATTGAGCAATAAGGTTTCTCCTTTTCCTTGTCGCCGATCTTTAACAAGTTTTTTCTAAGCTAAAAAAACTTAGTCATGCCACTGCATTCTGGTTAAACATTATAAATACTTTTTTATAAACTCTTCAAACTATATTATTTTAAAGTTAATTTACTTATTTCGATTAATTAAAGTAAAGAATTTATAATACTTTTGTATTTTCCTTTTATTTTGTTCACATACCTATTTAAAATGATCGAAGATGCAACTGATTTAAAATTATTGTTTTCTTAATTTAGGGACTCATACTCCTGTATAACAAAAAATGGCAACACTTGAAACCGGCTCAAAACATCTGAATTTCGCAACATCTAAAATTTATCCCATCAATAACTAAGTTGTTTAAAATGGCGCTCATTGACAACAGTGAAACACAGAGTTCTGAAAGTATTATTGCTGTTAAATTGATATATTTATTCGTATGTTTTTTGCTTGGTGTAGTAGGCAACTTGTTTGTTATCATTGCAATAAGAAAATATAAAAAATTGCAAACAATTACAAACTATTTTGTTTTAAACCTTGCGATTTCGGATCTATTATTTTCTTTATGCGGAATACCTGTTATCTTTATTACCACCGTTGCAAAAAAGTGGCTGCTGGGAAACTTCCTGTGTGATGCAATTGGATTTTTGAACACACTTTTATTAACGACATCAACTTGGACTCTTGTTATGATTAGCATTAACCGATATTTAAATGTTGCAAAACCAAACGAAGTAAAAAACCTTTACACAAATAAAAGAACAACTTTAATCATAATTGGTGTGTGGATATTTTCAGCGTTAATTTCCATTCCACCTCTGATTGGTTGGAGTGAGTTTAAGTCAGGTTCTAACTTTTGTACAATTAATGGAAAAAAGTCAAAGTCTTATTCGTTTTTTCTAATTCTACTTGTTTACCTAGTGCCATTGGGTTTTTTAGGAGGTTTATATTTGCGAATATTTTTTCTGTTAAATAAGCATAAAAAAATACAAATAAGGAGCAACCTCAAACCTATTTTTAGTTCTGAGCATCTAGAAAAGCAACTAACATTTGAAAATGTTGTTTTTTCATCAATACCTAATCCGATGCAAACAGTACATAGCTCAAACAATAAAAGTGCAAAGATGTATTTATTGCCTGAAGCCTCTCCGCCCATAAAAAATAAAAAAACTTTAAACAGAAAAAATTGTTTAATTTTACAAAATAGAAATGCAAAAGAGAATCAACAAAAACATGCAATCAAAAAGCATTTTAAACAAGTTCGAATTACAAAAATGCTTATGGTTCTCGTACTTAGCTTTTTTTTATGTTGGACGCCCCTCATTTTAGCATCATTGTTATATTCTTTTACTATAAACTTGAAAGGTTTTCAAATGATGACTTTTGGAATAATGTGTTGCACTTTAAACTGTATACTCAACCCGTTTATTTACTCTGCAATGAATAGCAGCTTTAGAAAATGTTTTTTTCAAATGTGGAGTACCATTTTTAAACATGTAAAATGTAAATAAGACAAATATCTAGAAATAAATAAAAACATTGATAAATGATAAAAACTTGATAATTTGATCATAAAATTGAATTTGAAAATCTATTTATCAGGCCTACTTATCAATTATGTTTATCAGGCCTGAATTAAATTTCAACCAACAATAGTTATACATTCCTTTTACATGTTTTAGGGTTTTTATGCTTTTGCCTTATTGAAGGTTAATAAGCCGGCGCACAGTTGTGGAATATACAAACAATAACCTGCATGCAGTTGTGGAGAATACCGACAATTTTTTATACAGGTACTGGAAGCTCCAAAACATATTACACATGAAAGAACTAGAAGCAGTATAGTTTCTAATTTAGATTTTTAAATTTAGTATCTGCTTCATAATTCGTTTGCTTTATAGTTTATTTAAAAATTTTAATTTATTCAAAAGTTTTAATTTATTTAAAAATTTTAATTAATTTAAAGATTTTAATTTATCTTAAAATTTTAATTTATCTTAAAATTTTAATTCATTTAACAATATTAATTTATTTAAAAATTTTAATTTATTTAAAAATTATAGTTTTCATTAAAACAATATTTACATGTCTATAGTTTATATTATATATGTACATTAGACTGCTTTATTTTGAGGTCATGAAAAAATTTAAAGTATCTTTATTTGCTGGGTAGATCCATATTCTATTAGTAAACTTTTTTTTATTTTAAATTTAGACCGCATTTAGAGGTTGCTGCTTTTGAGTGCCACAAAAGTCATAATTTAGTCTTTTAAACCTTTATAGCCTACTTTTGGCACGTTTGTACAAGTTCTAAAACTCAAAAAAATTAATTTTTTTTTCCGGAGTAAAATTGTCGTATTAAAACATAAAAACTTCCAGATTGTTCAATTTGTTCATCCCCAGAGTTTATTGTAAACACTAATCTTCTTCCATTAGCAACTCTGGGCATGGATTGAGTATATTTTAAAGACTTATTGATTCTTTATTATAGACCCATGAGTTGAACGTTTCAGAGTACCCATACCACTTTACTAATGACTTGTTTTTGAGTTTGCTAAAAACTTTTTCAATACTAAATACTTTTTGATCTGTTTTTTGCATTCACTTATATCGCCAGTTATTTTATAGGTTGGTGGATCTGTGAACTGATCTCCTCAGTGCAATTCGGTGTGTATCCTTTTTCAAACGCTGTCTTCTTTTTAGTTATCCTGACGCTATCACTAATTGAAAACGTTGGTTTAACGGGCTCTGATTGTGTCTTTCCATTTAGTCAAGCAAACAATATTCTCATTCTTTTTATCGCCAGCTGCAACTGGTGTCATTTTAATTGAAGAATGCCTTGTATTGTTGTATTTATTTATCATTTCATCTAAAAGGTCGATACGTTTTCTAGTAGAATTAGCTGAAAAGTACTTAAAAATTTTCTATTTCATTGTTATATTCCAACGTTCAACCATACAACTTTTTTCTTCATTTTCAGTTGAATGCAACTGAACACCCAGCGCTTTAACAAGCTTATTATAAAATTCTAAGCTTTTATCCACTTATATTTTATTGCACTTTAATTCTTTAAAGAATTTATTTAATGCATCAGCAACATCAACTCCAGTTTTACTTTTCAATAGAACGATCCATCCGTACTTTAAAAAAACGTCTATCACCATTAATAAATATTTTATACCGTCATTGAATTTGGAAAAAGATTGCATATTGACTAAATCAATAGCCCATATTTCATCAATTCCGTTTACAGTAATTTTTCTTTTTCTAAAATATTTTACAACTGGACAATGAAGTTCATTTGCAAATTTGTCAGTCCGTTTTAATTCTTTATCCTTGTCTTTTTCACAGATCTTTGGTAGTTTTTTTGAACACACAACCCAAACTTTGCTTTAGCTAGTATAATAGGTTTTATAATTTCTCTTTCAATTCTATCACGTATTGTTGGATTTTTTATAGCATCCATTTCTTCGAGCATAATTTTATCAGCTTCATTTCTTTTTGTTGTATATGTAAAGTATTTATAAGCAAAATTAAGATGGTAAGCTGCATTATCAACTCTTTCTACAGGCTTACTCCATTCTTTATATGCGTCAGTAGAAGTTAATCGTTCACCTAATTTAGTACCAGGACCTGTAAAGTTCATACCAGGTAAATACATTTCACCTGAGAACTTTGACTATGGTAGCTTTATTTTACTTGTTGCTGAATTAATTGAACTAACAAAATCACCTCCTGTTTTTGCTGATGCGAATTTAGTTTTTGGTTTTCCGCAAATAGCGCAAGTTCCACGTAGCATATTTCTTTTGTTTTTACTTACAACATTTTGTAAGTTTAGTGTATTTGTTTTATTTTTGCATTTAACACAGTACATTTTTTTTATATAGAGTAAATAAAAAAAAAATGGATATTATAGATTTGTAATGGAGTGTAAATAACAATAAGAGAAATAATAATAAGTTGTTACCTTAAAGTATAAGAGGAATCATTGTTAAGAAGTCACGTTGCGGAAAAACCACTTTATTATTGAATTTACTTTTAACACCTGGTTGGTTAGATTATAATAATTTACAAGTTTATAGAAAATCACTTTTTCAACCAAAATACAAAATATATAAAATGTCTTTTGAAAAAAAATTACAAAAAGAAGTTATTCTTGAGCTATTTAAGTTAAAGATAAAATAGGAAAATTAAATGCGAACCCTGAGTTTATGATTGAAAACATTTCAAAAAATTTAAATGAAAAAACATATATGGAGTGTAAGTTGTTTGTAACAGCTGAGGATGTAGATCCTGATCCTGATCAAACCTGAACCAGATCCTGAAGATCTTGATATTAACAAGAGTAATTTGATGATATTTGATGATTTACAATTAACAAAGCAAAATAAGAGTGAAAAATATTATATAAGAGGAAGGCATAGTAATGTAGATTGTTTTTATTTTTCACAAAAATATTTTATTTTACCGAGATACACTATAAAAGAAAATACAAATTTTATTTACTTATTTCCATAAGATTCAAAGAACTTAAATCGTATTTATAAAAATAATGTTTCAAGTGATATGACAAAAGACAAGTTTATAAGATTTTGTAAGGATGCCTGGTAAGAACATCATGGATTTTTTATTATAGATCTATCTTCTTAAAGAGATTATGGAACATATAGAAGTGAATTAGATAATTTTTATATGCCAACTTGTGAATTTTAAAATTTTTGTATATAAAAACAAAATGTCTTTCTATTTATTATCAATTGGAAATAGCAATAACATAAAAACTAATTTGCGAGTGTATAGGCGCAGGAGTTGCAGGCAGGGTTGTCAGGGTCAAATATGTCTGAGACATATTTTCTGCCGACATAAAATATGTCCCACATATTTTCTATTGACATATTTTGACATAATTTTATGTCTGAATTATTTTCTGCTGACATAAAATATGTCAGACATATTTTCCATTGACATATTTTGACATATTTTTATGTTTGAATTATTTTCTGCTGACATAAAATATGTCAAACATATTTTCTATCGACATATTTTGACATATTTTTATGTTTGAATTATTTTCTGCTGACATAAAATATGTCAAACATATTTTCTATCGACATATTTTGACATATTTTTATGTCTGAATTATTTTCTGCTGACATAAAATATGTCAGACATATTTTCTATTCTTGAAGAAAAAATCAATCTAACAAATTTATTGCGCATTTCAACAAATTTATTGCGCATTTCAACTTAGTTTAACAAATTTGTTGCTTTTTTGCAATCAATTATGCTTCATAAAACTTTTGCTTTAAACCCTATAAGCAAACATCAGTTGTTTCATAAAGGTCTTTTTCTGCCCTTTTTAGCGATGTATCATTTGATAGTATTGACTAATATTGGCATTTATTGACTTATTTATTGATTATAACTTATTTATTGATTATGACTTATTTATTGATTATGACTAATATCGACATTGATAGTATTGACTAATACTGACATTTGATAGTATTGACTAATATTGACTAGTATTGAGGCATCATTTCATAGTATTTGATAGTATTGATTAGTATTGATTAGTATTGGCGCTTTTTCTTATTAGAATATAAAATCTCAAGCTGAGTTTTTATTACTGAAAGTGGTTTTTATTAGTAACTTAAAATTATTTCTTTGATTAAAATAATAATTTAAAAAAAAAACTTTTTCAGTTATTTTTAATAATTAGTTGATCCGGAAAAAGATTTCATTATGAAAAATTGAATTCAAAAGATTCTATGAAAAAAACGGTTCACAGAATTTCAAAAAATTCGTGCCAAATTAAATTCATTTAAGGTGAAGAATTTGAAATATTTCACAAAAGATATATTTAGCTCATTAAATTCATATTAAGAAGACTAACCGGTAATAATTTATAACTAATTACGAATAATATACTTTTAGTTATAATAGTTATAATTTATTTAACAATAAAATAATTGACAATTGCATTATAACAGCATAATTAACTGCCATAAACTTGCATAAAATGTTTTGAGTGAAATATATATTGGAATAATTATTTTTTTCGTTTTCGTTACGATTTAAAGTCAAAAATGGAGAATAATTTATTTAATGAACCAACTGTTAGTTAAAATTAACTAAAAATAATTCTAAGCTTAGTCATATTAATAAAAACCATTTTCAGTAATAAAAACTCAGCTTGAGATGATTTTTACATTTTAATAAGGGAAATCGCCAATACTAATCAATACTAATCAATACTATCAAATACTATCAAATACTATCAAATACTATCAAATACTATCAAATAATGCATCAATACTAGTCGATACTCTCAAATGATACATCGCTAAAAATACTTTGTCAATACTATCAAACGATACATCGCTAAAAAGGGCAGAAAAAGACTTTTATGAAACAAAAGATATTTGCTTATAGGATCAACAAAACCAAAATTTTTTTCTGGTGCCAAGAAAACAATTTGTTTTTTATGTAGGATTTCTTATTTTGATTTCAAATATGCAACTCATTTTTTACCATCACGTCAAGTTGTAAAGATATTTGGGTTCAAATCTTTAGAATTTGGGGTAAAGTCCCTAATATTGTCGAAAAAAAAGTTGTTCAAAAGTACGTCAACCTGAGTCTCAAAAGAAGCGTAATTTCATAGAGATTTTAAATATGTTATTCGTTTGTTATAAAAATAAGCATTTTTTGTATTATCGCTGAAAAACATTTTGTTGACATTTTTTAAGAGTCTTTAGCATTTTTTCAAATAATTTTTTTGCCAAAAAATTTTTAGCAAAAATTTTTATGCTTTCTAAAATCTCTATACCATCTTATAAAATACGCTTTTTTTGAGACCCAAGTTGACATACTTTTGAACAACTTTTTTTTTGACAATATTAGGGACTTTACCCCAAATATTAAAGATCTGATTCAGATCTTTAATATTTAATATTGGGTTCAGATCATCTGAACCCAAATATCTTTACAACTTGACGTGATGGTAAAAAATGAGTTGCATATTTGAAATCAAAATGTGAAATGCAATCTAAAAAACAAATTGTTTGCTCGGCACCAGAAAAAATTTTTTTTTTGTTGACCTTCAATCATAATTGATTGCAAAAAAGCAACAAATTTGTTAAACTATTTTTACTTAACTCTGTAAATTAAGTTGAAATGCGCAATAAAGTATATCTTACATATTTTATGTCAGCAGAAAATCATTCAGACATAAAATTATGTCAAAATATGTCGGCAGAAAATATGTCTGAAAATATGTCGACAGATCTGCCAGACATATTATGTCGTAACAACTCTGGTTGCAGGTATTAAACTTGAAGGAAATAATAATACATTAAGATCAGTTTTAAATATTGCATCTGGTTATAAAATTGATTTTACAACTTCAAATTCAGTTAGAACTGTTTTTAGTTATAAATATGGAACATACTCATTAGGTTACCATGAACAAACTAATATAGTAAACATATTACATGGTAATAGTATACTTGTTACAAGTCATATAATAGAATCATCATATATAAATGGAGGAACAGAAAACGTCGTATATTGATTTTTCCCAACTGTAGGTCCTGGATTTAAAATTGTTCAAGAGCCGTTAAACTTAATTTATTTACCAGTAACACTAAAAACAAATTCAAAAATGGAAACTAAATTGCTTAATCAAAATGGGAATTCTTTGAATTTTCCACGAGAAGAATTGTCTATTAGATTTCATATAAGAGAAAAAAATAATTTTTATAATATAAAATGAGTAAATATTCTAATATCAAAATAAATGTTTTGCATGGGCAATTACGAAATCTTAAAAAAGCAATTAGAATTAAAATTATTAAAAAAGCAATTAGAAATAAAATTATAATTAAAAGATGGTTATGGAGCTAGTATTAAATTATCACATTCAGATCTTAATGGTGAACATGTATTTGTTGTAACAAATACACAATTGAATAGAGTTACAAGAGCATATGAAATAGGTACTGGTTTAATAAATAATTTAGGTAAAGCACAGCTAACTCACAATTATCAAATAGAAGAAGCATTTATTGGCGCACTTTTACTTTTACTTAGTACAGCTGGAAAATTTTTTTTATCAAGCGTTGCTCCAACACTTGCAACAGGACTATTAACAGGAGTAGGTTCAGCAGCTGGATGAGCTATGGTTGATAAAATTGCTGGAAGGGGTGTTGTGTACTTAAAAAAGAATGGACAAGGAGGGAAAATGACAGCTGCAGGATCTGGTTTATATTTAAGACGATGGAGTAAAGGAGGTTCTGTATGTGATGGAATGCACTTACGTTGTGGGAATAGATATATATCAGCAGACTCTGATTTGTTATTAGGATCAAATTCGCCATTTACTAATGTTTCATTTTTGAATATGATTCTCTGATTTTTTTTTAAATCGTTTTTAACATATATAAAATGTCAAATGTTAAAAATATTAAAAATGGAATATAATAAAATATACCAAACTCTTCCAGGTAAACCTGATGAAAATCGGTGACCTGTTAAAAACCAAGCTCATGTATATAATCTACAAAAAAATAATGAGATTCAAAAAGAAATAGATCGGGAGAGAGAAAAGAGATCTTTGTTAAGTAAAATTAAGTAAAAATAGCTGTAAAGATAATTTCAACAGTTGATAATGTATTACTAGCAAGCACTATGGCACTTTGAACTGTTGGAATTAGTTTTTTGTCAAAAATAATTGCAGCACCAGTAGTTATTGTAGGTGAGGTTATAGCATTAGGAGCAGTTGTATTATCAATAATAGGTCAACAAATTAATAAAAAATTAAATTTAAAAGCAGAAAAGCATGAAAGGAATAAGATACTTGCTGATTCAAAACTAAATACAATAAGTTATTATATTTCTAAAGCTTTAGTAGATGGAAATATAAATGACAATAAATATAAATTAATACTTGGTGAACTTGTAAAATTTCAAGTAATGCTCGAACAAATTAGAACAAAAATTAGAATAAAAACTGAATATGATGAACAAACTAAGGATTCATTACTTAAACAAGAAGGAGATGGCGCAATAAATATACTCCAAAGTAGATTTAGTAAAATTGTAAACGTAAAAACACAAAATAATTTATTAAAATAAATCGTAAAATAAAAAAAACGTAAAACATAAAATGTAAAAAAAAGACATAAAACACAATATAGGATTTATGTTGTGTTTTTTTATTTTATTGTAAATAAAATGTCATTTCTAAAAATTGAATGTCCTGAAAAAAAAATCAAATTGTTAAAGAATTCTTAGATAGTAAAAAAGAATATAGCAGAATAATTTATATGAAAAGATGGGAGAAGCTAGTTTATAGCTAGACTTGACAAAATTGTACAACCTATTAATTGATAGTCAAGCTGGAATAAAAGAAAACATATCTAAATTGAACGATCAAGCTAATAAATTAGCACTCACATAGTAAAACATATTATGGTACTCCTGGTCTTTGGGAGTTGATAACAAAGTTTAATCCTGCTAAAACTTATATAATGAAGATGATCTTAAAAATTATAAAAATATATTCATACAAACAGATACAATTACTACTGAAAACTCACACAAACCAAGGTCATCTAGGAGTGGAAAATACAGAGAAATACTAGCTCCAATTTGGAGAGATATAAAGGAAAATAAGAAGCGTGAATCAAAAAAAACAGAATTACAAGCTATAATTCTTCCTTGCAACCCTAATGCACTAATTGAAATGCTTGAATTACGTATAGCTGCATGGAAAGCAGATAATAATTAATCAAGAAATGAAGCTGTTGCAATTTGTGATGAATTATTACGGCAAGGTGTTATAAATAGTCCACATTATAAATCGATACAAAATAATTTATAATTATATCTCAATGCATATAAAAATTATATAGTACATAAAAAATGGTAATTGTTCATAATCAGAGAAATGTGAAGAAACATGTTATTGGAGGAAGTGGCATATTCGACAGTTTTATTTAAATTTATTTAAATGAATAGCACACTGTAACGGAAAAAGGTGTTGATGCTAAAGAAAAAAGGTGTTGATGCGTGATACTATATGAACACCTATTAGGTGTTGCCGTAAAAAGGTGTTAAGGGGGCACAACCCCATAAATAAAAAAATCTTTAATTTTGATATCTAAATAATTTTTTCTATTTATTAAGTAAATTCATAATAAAACTAAGAATAAAAAAATAAAAAAAATTAAAAAAAAAAGAAAGGGTTGCCCTGTGGGCCAATTTTTAGGGGGCAAAAACTTAAAAATTAACCATTTTGTGGCAAAAATATTTCAAAATGCAGAAGGTCACATAGAATAAAATTTGGCATTTAACTAGCTTGATGTTAGAGGTATGCAATGAACCTCAAAAACTTAACAACTTACTTATTCCTTGGGGTCGTGCTTTATATGTTTGAAGGATACAAAAAAAATGATACTTTTATCCCCCATAATGACCGAAAAATCGTTATATTTTAATTTTAGCACATATATTCTTATAATTTTGAGGTTTATTGCACAACCTTGTACATAATAAACAATCTGTCAAAATATGAGAAGTTTTAACCAAACCGTTTTTGAAATATCTTTGCCACAGTCATGCAAAGTTAGGAAAATGTGGAAATCTTAGGAAAAAAAGGTTTAAAAAAAAATTATGTTAACTCTATTGTTAATAATAATTATATTTATCTGGAGCCTTTTTATCTATTAAGTATTGCACTGAAGACTATATTCAAACAATAGATGTACTTTATTTATCAAAAGTCTTATTTAATAACCCTTTTCTACTTGGGAATGAATAAAAAGCTAAAATGGTAAAAAAAACTTCAATTCAAGTTCAAAAGCAATTCCTAATTTCTGCTTTTGATTAGGCTTTAATGAATCATGTGAACACTCTGGGCACAAAAGAATCTTAAAAGTTTCAGCTAACAATTCCATATCAACTATTCGGTTGCCTGTAATGTTTTTTGAACAGCAGTTATCAACAACTTTAACCATTGAACCATTTAACTTTGTATAATAAACTGTTGTTGCTATGTTTTCTTTATTTGTAACTTTAGAGTTTTCAGTTAAATTTTTAGAGTGTTGGTTACCATAAAACTTCCTACTTTTATGTCTTTTAGATCGAAACTTACAAGATGATTCCATTTCAATTTGTAAATATTTTTCAACTTTTTAGTTATACTAGTTACATAAATATACAAAGCAATAAATAGAAAGCTTATAAATAGCATAGATAGATAAATATACATAGCAAAACAGCATCTTATAAAGCATACTACCTTGTTATAATACTGAAAAATAAAAAAATATATAAAAACTGATTTTGTAAAACATAAACAAACATTCTAACAAGACCAGTCTGTCAAATCAGTAGTTTAATTAGTTAAATAACTCCATTATGCTTATTACGTCGTTGTACAAACAAAAAACCTTCTGTACAAACAAAAAGCCAAAATCAACTTTGAAAAAAGGGCTTAAAAAGATGAAAAACAACATTTAAAAACGGTTGCTATGCGCGTTGCTAGGGTAATTTAAATAATGAACATCTAAATAAATGAAATTTTGACCAATATCAGCAAAGATAGCAAAAATTTAAAAATCAACAATAGTTTCTACGACAAATTTGAGTTAAAATAAGTGTATTTTTGAAAAATTAATTTTTTCAATAATTTGCACATTTTTAATAGGGTTGTGCCCTCGATTTGGTTTTATCTATAACAATACGTTATAGATAAAACCAAATCGAAAATAGATTTAGATCATTGCAACAAAGTCATTATAAAAGTAACATTATAGATTTTACAATTTTAATGTTACTCATTTTTCTAATTTGCATCATTATTTCTAAGATTTCAAATACTAACTCTTGTTTTCTGCAATGTATTAAATTAAATGCCACACTTAGCGATGTGCTGACAAGAAGAACTTCAATTAAGTTCGCACAAGGAATAGAAAATTTATCAAATCTAACTGCAAAATCTCCATTTTCGTATTGAAGACGAATCATATTCTATAATTAAATAAATAAATGAAATAGATCAATATAAGTTATTTTTAATGTTAATCAAAAAAATAAAATAAAATTCATAAAAGCTTTTTTTAATATATGTATTCAAATTAAAAATATATTAATAATATATCAAAAACAACAACCTATAAGTGCATACAGTTATATGATGGGAATGGGGTTGCAAGGCTTAACAATCACTTTAAACTAAATTTTTATTATTATTATTATTATCAATTTCATTTTAAATAATTAAAGAAACTTTGAAAAAAATATTTAAATGATTTAGTGGTAGTCTGTTTGATCCCTCATCTCGCCACTTGTAGTCAGGACCGGATTTATAGGCCCTAGGCAGAATAAGATAATTGGGCTCTTATTACTCATAAATACCAAAATTTGGCTAAAACTAAAACTAAATAAACATAAAGATTCTTATTGGTAAATCCGGCCCTGCTTGATGTACTGCGTTTAACTTGTTTTTCCATGTAGTACATCAATGCTTGTGTTTTTCTTCAAAGCTTGTGAATTTAAAGAGTTGAGAGAGGTTTGTTTCAACAACTTAAAAATGTAGCTCCCAAGGCTTTGGAGAGGGGGGGGGGGTTGAAATCAATAAAATTATAACTTTAAAGTTAAACTAACCTTTTCAGTTAATTCTGCCATTTTTTGACGACAATAAATTGAAATCCAATTATATTTGATTCAGAAGAAGCCATGGTAGGGTTTACCATCTTTACTAGATTAAGAAGAGATGAATAGCTCTTTAAAAAAGGGGCCCATTTCAAACAAATATTTCTAAGAGAATCTTTTAGTAAAACCTGAACCCCTTCAAAGCCTAATCCATTATCCTTGTACGGCGAGTTCTTATTCAATTCATAAACTTGTAGCATTCTCTTGCTTTCATTATACACCTAGAAAAATATCATTTTTGCATGAATACTTGTGGTTTGGATGATTCTCCATAGTGACGTATAAATGGCATTAACGAAAGCTTTAAACCAGATGCCCTTTCTGACAGTAACATGAAGCAGGTTGTACTGAATTAAATACAAATTTTTTGTATCAATCTAGATGAGAGAATAGTAAACTAGACTTACATATGCCTTATTTGCAACTTTTAATACTTCATTTGTATTACTTTTAAGTCTTAAAGGTTGACTGATATCGCTGTCACTTACTGCTCTAAAATAGATTAGAACACAATATAAATATATGATCGCATTATAAAACAAAGTATTTACTGAAATATTAACATATATATTTTATATATTGGTTACTGAAATATCATTATATATATTTTATTATTACATTATGAAAATAATAATTATTTAAAGATTATAAAATCTTTAAATAATTTTTAAAGATTTTATAATCAAACACTTTTATAATCAAACATAGTTTATGGAACATCTCAAAGATATAAACATAATAATCAAGCATAAAAAAAGGTTAAAATACCTTTTTATTGCCTTTGTCATAGCAGCTTTTGCATATTTCTTTCGATTTTCAATGACAGAAGCACAATTCATTTTTCTTCTATAATTTTTAAACCTATTAAAAATTCTCTCATGGAAAGCATTTCTAGTAGTAAAAAAATTAATTATATATATATATATATATATATATATATATATATATATATATATATATATATATATATATACATATATATATATATATATATATATATATATATATATATATATATATATATATATCGTATATAGTCAATTAAGTCGATTAAGCCAATTAGTCAAAAGTTAGTTTGAAAAATCAAACAATTGATTGAACAGGTTTTGTATATTTGTTTCATTATTATCTAAATATGATATTGAAATATAAAAAACTATTAAGAATTACTTTGTAATTTTATTAAAATTTCATTCAAAATAAATTAAAAATCACATATTAAATATATTTTTTTAAACTTATTTTGAATGTTTAAATAAATTGAAATTTAAATAAATAAATAATTTAGTTATTTAAATTTATTCAAGATATTTATTTATTTAAAATATTTAGATATTTAATTATTTTACTCAATTTATTTAAAAGTCATAACACAACTATTACAAACATCTTTTATAATAGCTAAAATAGATTTTTAATGCAAGGATAAAATATTTTTAAGCAACAAATTATTATTATGTAATTTATTTAATTCAACCAATACAGCACAAATTAACTTACTGAAAATTGAACAGCTCTAAACTCTGGGTACTTCTCTTGCACAACCATCACCAGCTCATTTAATTGAACTCCATTTATATATCTATGGTTTTGATAAAAACAATTTACAGTAAGAACTTAGAGTTTAAACATAATTTAGATGAAAAATCAATATAATACAACTAAAAACACACGGATTTTGTTGATCAACCTACTCCATTACTTTATGAAAAATGAGCCCAACGTAGTGGTTCATAAACTGACCATCTGCTACTATTGATTTGGCATCAAGTATACCACATGTAAGCCTTGCTTCCACAATTGAATCTGTTTAAATTTCAAATTTCAAACCAGGCCATTGTTTTGAAGAACTACTTTCATCTCTCTTAACTTCTTCTGATGCAGTTATTATTTGTCTTGTCACTTGACGCAAACTATTATTTGTAACTAAAAAATCTAGGGTCATCAATCTCTGCACCAGAACCATCATACAATTGTAGCAAATTGCTGGACGAACATTGGAACTTATTGCCACATTTTGACAGCAAATCAGAATACGAAGTATACAGAATAACTTTGATTGTATCACCTTTTTGCACATTAATTGATTGCATCTGCAAATAAAGGTAGATGTTAATATATAATGCAAAAAGAGTTAAAAGTAAATCAGATATATTATCATTAACTATTAATAATATAACACATTAATATAACTTAATATATATTCATTATATTATATATAATCATTATATATAATCATTAACATAACACATTAATATAACTTACAGCTCTACCTACCTGTAATAAGTGACCAGGGCCCCGGCTAAAAACATTCCATAGTTAATTAATGTCATAGTTAATTTCACAATTTCATAATTAATTTCATAGTTAATTAATTAATTATCCGGAAAGAACAAAGTAGATCAGATGGATATATGATGTCTTTAAAAGATAGGAAAAGAATCGATGATCATAGAGAGAGTTTGAGAGTAGTAATTATATTTATAGTGTGTATCAGAGAAGATGATAATGATGACAGTAATTAAGATGATGATGATAATGATGATGATCATCAACTGTATGCTTGATGATGATAACAATGATGTTGATAATCATTATCATCAATGATTAAGATGCTGATGATGATCACCATCGATGATTAAGATGCTGATGATGATGATCATCATCAGCATCTTAATCATCGTCATCAAATGCAGCCCCAGTCAACAGAGGTGTACCAGATCCACCTGGACCAGATGTGTGCGGGAAAGTTTGCCAGGGTTTTTTAACCTCGGCTCTCAGTGGCCCTGTTTATCTGTTTCAAATACTGTACCCTAAAAATAACTCATTGGGATTATATATCAAAATACCTTACATATGAAATATGTACTTACGTACATATTTAATATGTTATATTAATAATAATTTTTTATAATAATTACTAAAAAATATATATATATTTTTTACATTTTTACTACATGAGACTTGTCTCAGTTTTTAACCCTGTCCCATTTTAACCCTGTATCATTGTGTTTTAACTAGTTTTGTTATTTTTTGTAAATAAAATAAATTAATCACTAAAGGCAGAAATAACAACTCATAATAAATATTTATATGATAAATAATCGGACAATAAAATCTTTTTCTCTTATTTTAACAGATTTAGATGAACTTAATTTAAGAGGAAAAATGTCAAGTAAAGAAAATAAGTTTTTATGATGCTCTAAATAAATATACGAGTTAACCAAAGGAAAAAATGAAATTGCTGTTTCTTGGCACATTGCATACCAAACATTGTTAATAGACATCAAATAATTTATTTTAACTGCTTTTTCTTTGCTTAGAATCAAATAAGAAGATACTGTCAACTGTTTTCCCTGGACTGTTAATGTTTTAGTATGAAAAATTGTGTAACTCTTGCTAGCTTTTTAAAAATCGGATGTCGTTGTTCAAAACGCATGCACCAGAAAGTTTTCATTGTTCCCATGTAGCTTGAAAGGTTGGTATAATGTGTGATAAAATTGAGCTTTGCTGCTAATCTAGTGCCGTTGTATAATGTTTTGATATAGTTAAAATCTTTGATATAGTTGTGGAATCAGAAAATGCAATGTTTCAATATGTTCATTACCACAGCTGTTTAATATCAATAAAATATTACAATGGATAATGATCATATCCCAATAAGGTGCATCTTCGTCAATGGCAAACATAATGAAATAATTAGTATCTCACTAGCATTTAGTGTCAGCTGTGATGTCATATAAGTTGATGTCAATATTAAATTCACTGACAATTTTAGATCTCCTAGCAATAAATTCATACCAAGGAATGTTAGTTTTCGCTTGATCATATACTGATTCAAAAATGTTGAAATTACAACATGGCTTATTCCTTCCAAAAAATCATGCATAAAATCACTTGGAAAAAATGCTGGCAAAAATACATATGGTAAGTGTAAAAACGGAGATAAATACAGACATCCATGTTGTTGTTTTGAACTATCAACAATGTAAGATTCGTGAGTTCTTTGAAATACATTTGTGTTTTCCTGTCTAACACAGAAGTAACAATGTCTACATATGTATCCACTATGAAAATGTGATTGCAAACTGAGAAGTGGATGAACTGTTAAATTTTCAACAGCCATAAAACATGCAATTGCATGATACTCTTCATCATTTACACAAAATGTATTAAATAATAAGTTGAACAAGTCATCAATAATTGGCTTGCAAAACTCATAGAGTGCAATTTTTTTAACCACTTTAAAATTACAAAATGAAGCTAAATAATTATTGCCCATTTTAGATGCATTATTCTTTTGATTTAAAATAGAAAAATAAATTGCTGATATTTTATGTATACCCCTGCTGGTGCCTATTGGGTTACATACTTCTAACTCATCTGAATACAACCCAATGTAAACTGTTTTGTTTGGATCTGAAAATGGTAGTATAGAACTTTGGAAGTAGCTTGATTTTGAAAAAGATAAAGAATCTGGGTGCAAAATTGTTTGACCTTTCAGAATACTTTTTAGGTTTTCTCCAAGAGGTACATGATAAAAAAAATCCTCGCCAACAGTAACTTTCACTGCTTTTGCATGACCTAATCCACCTAAATAAGCATCAAATTTATCTGGGCTCATACAATGTGACAAACATAAGTCAATGCTGTTGTCTCTTTGAAGTTTATACAAGAAACATTGTGCATATGGGTAGTGAACTGTTATGCCAGTCTGTTGCAAAAAAACTTTCAAACGATCTACAAACATCACCCAATATAGCTTTAACTGAATCACCGTGCAGTAAAAGTAACTTTTTAGAAGTTTTTTCAGAAACTAAATAATATTTCATCGTTATCATAAAAAACCTTTTCATTTCATCAAATATGCCAAATATATCAGTTGACTGGTCTGCATATTTATCAGATAATCTTATACTATTACAAATTGGCAAATCCAATTGAATAGCGGACTCAATCTGAATCTGTGTAGTATTATGTTTCAGTTCATCTTGATGCTTTCTATAAACATGATTTTTTGCAACAATGTAGTTTACAAATTCAGCAGAACAAAAATAACACGGTATTCTAAAAAAAATACACGTGTTAAAGAGTTTTTAAGTTATATAAAATAAATATATTTATTAAACATATAACACACACGTAATATAACATGTCTATATAACACACACATAAAAATTTAAAAGTTATTATTTAAATGTTTAAATTTAGGTTAGGGTCCAGAAACTATGTGTGTCGTTTGAAAGATTTAAAGACTGATTCTGCTAAAATCTAATTTTACTTGTTATACCTATTCGTTTGCTCAAGTTAACTCTCATACCCTAGATGAAATAAAAAATTGTTATGTTCTTTATTTAGAAAAAATTAATTTAGAAAAAATCACCTAAAAAGGTTATTACGCCAGACTTATTTACAATCCCGAAAGAAAGTTTAAGATATTGTTATGCGCATGGGCCACTAACAGAGGATAAAAAATGTGTACAAAGTTCAAAAATATATGCAAGTTCGTTGGGCCATTGGGCTGCATATTTTGAAACCCTATACAGACTCAGAATAGGCAGTAATATACGCAATCTGATTCGCTGATTTTGAAAGAGAGGCTTTTGCACGTACGTTTAAATCAAAACAAAAGCGTAATGAATAATAAAAGTGAATTTGAGTAATTTCATAAAAAACCAAATAATAATAGCAAAAAAAATTATGATTTTTCTATCCAATTTTGTGCAATATAGTACAAATACTTATACAAACCCTCACAACTCAAACATCCGTGATTTTTAGAATTTTTTCTTAAAATAAAGATTTTAAAAAATTAGTTTGTTTTTATAATTCAAAGATATAAAAAAGACAACCATTGTAACAAACTATAAACCAGATGATTAAACTTGACTATGCTGTGATTCTCATACGATAGATTTTTTAAAACAGTTTTAAAATTTAGTTACTAATATCAATAGACTATTATTAACTTGGTATAATGTTTATTTCAAATTAAGTTCCCATCATTTAGGAAAAAAAGTATTTTGAAACAATAGCCTAATTTCTTTTTAGAACTTTACACTTATTACCCCCATATATAAATTATATACAACACTAAAAAAGTTTAAGAATATTGCTTATTGGTTATTATAGCTAGCCCAGATGATTTGCAACACTCTTAAATTAAAAGCAATTGTAAGCAAGAGCGAATTCAAATCCAAAGGATAACTATATCCTTTGGTAAGGTATAGTAATAAAAGATCACAAAGCATTGTAGCATAATAAGCTATTAGAAAAAATCTATAACCTGATGTCCACAAGTGTGTTTTGATATAGTAAACTGATTACCAAAAGCAATGAATCTCAACTTAACACACTTTTATGAAAAGCTAAGTGTAAAAAGGTAGAAACAAGAAAGTCTCGTACAACATACTTACGTATTAGTCTCGTACAACATACTTATATAAACTATGTATTTGAGAATGCTTTAAGGCCAAAGGCATATTTTAAGAGAAACACATTTGTAGATTTTTTCAAATTTACTTCAACACATTTTTTTTTTGTTTCTTAAAACTAACAATAGATAAAATTTTCATCACCAAGATAAACTTTATTGAAATTTTTACGAGTGAAAATTCTCTTGTACAAATAGACTTTGATACATTTTTAATTACTCTGAAGAGTACTAAAATAAAATGAATATCCTGTGTTAATAGTAACACATGACTTGTATTGATAAACTTAGTATATCATTACTTTGAAATTTATTTCAAAAATCTATTTGTTTTGATTTTAATTATATTTTTCAACAAAATCGCACTTGCCTCTTTTTCAAAATCAGCGAATCAGATTGCTCATTTTTCTGCCTATTCTGAGCCTGTATAGGGTTTCAAAATATGCCACCGGGCTACTATTATGGTTGTCGTTGAAAATATAAAATAAATATAATAAAATTACGTAGTTGTGAGAAAACTTGCTGAAGACTGAGTGCTGAGGTCTTTTCAGCAAGAACCTTTGAAATGTAAAATAAACTAAAAATTTGAAAAGCAAGTTATAAAAATGCACACAAACACATATGTTTTTATTTCTAAAATACAATGATAAATTTATAAATTATTGTATTGACAGCCTGCATCAAAAAAACAAAAAAAGTAAAAAAGATTAAGTTTTACAAATAAAAAGCTTTTAATAATTTTTACATTGTAGAAATAACTAGAATTCTTAAGATGTTTGCGGTATATGCTTTTACCTTGTGGACGATATTAATTTAAATATGTTTTCGACAAGAAATTTTAATGTGGGTCATATATGGCAATTGCATGTTAACCATATATTTACCACTCTCCTTTTGGAGTTGCGTTGGTGCGGCTCATATGTGGCTATAATGTTTATACCATTAAAACCACACAAAACAAGAGCGAAGGCTCTTATTTATCGTTGACAACCATGATAAAAAAGAACGAAAGCCACATAATACTTTTCCAGGAAGACTTAACGCGGACACGGTGTGAAAAAAATCTATATAAAAATGTCATTATGGTGACATACGAAATATATATAAATATGCATACGAAGTATATAAATATATATTTATATATATATATATAATTATATTTATATATATATATATATATATATGATGCATACAAAACATATATATGTATATACGATGTATATATATATATATATATATATATATATATGCGATGCATGCGAAATATATATAAATCTATATATATATATATATATATATACATATATATATATATATATATATATATATATATATATATATATATATATATATATATATATATATATATATATATTAGGGTGTCCCAAAAAACAACATTTTTGAAAAATATATAAAGACACCCCCTTAATGTGTTCTATATAATAAAAATACTAGTTTTAAAAATTTTTTCAATAAAAAATATTTTTAGAGGTCCCCCAAGACCCTTAACCATCAAATGGGTCCCTGATATTAATAAAAAAAAAGTTTTTAAAAGTATGTCGTGTTAGGTCTCAAAAGAAGCGAAAATATATAAAAACTTTAAAAATAATCATCATTTTATAAAAAAATTATTATTTTAGATTTTAGTGAACAGAAAATGAAGTTTTTTTAACTGAAAACAAAAAATAGAGAATTTAACAAGATTTTTTTAATTATAATATTTTTTAGCTGTGTTTTTTAATAAAATAATGATTGACTTAAAAATTTAATAAAATTCTGCTTCTTTTGAGACCCAACATGATATACTTTTGAAGAACTAACTTTTTAATAATTGTAGGGACCCATCTGATGGTTAAGGGTCTTGGGGACCTTTAAAAATATTTTTTATTCAAAAAAATTTTAAAACCAGTGTTTTTTTATTATATAGAACACATTAAGGAGGTGTTTGCATATATTTTTCAAAAATGTTGTTTTTGGGACACCCTAACATATATATTTATATATATATATATATATATATATATATATATATATATATATATATATATATATATATATATATATATATATATATATATATATATATATATATATATACTACTGTGATCAAAAAGTAAGGTGAATTTTTTCATAAAATGAAAAATCTTTATTTATTCTTTCAAATCTGTATCGTCCCCCTCAAAATAATCCCCCCCAACCCCAATGCACTTTTGCCAACGTTTTTTCCAGTCTTCGAAGCATGTCGAAAAGTCCTCGGTAGGGATAGCCTTTAATGCGCGTGCCGATTCACGTTGGATCTCTTCAATGGACTCAAAACGATTTCCCCGGAGTGGTCTCTTGAGCTTTGGGAACAGCCATAAGTCACACGGTGCTTAGTCGGGCGAATACGGTGGTTGTGGAGCAACATGGGTAGAGTTTTTGGCGAAAAGCTCACGAAGAACCAGTGCTGTGTGCGAAGGCGCATTATCGTGGTGCAAAGTCCAAGAGTTATTGGCCCATAATTCCGGTCTCTTTTTGCGAATAGCTTCACGCAAACGTCGCATAACGCTTAAATAATATTCCTTGTTGACAGTTTGGCCAGTTGGAAGGAATTCGTAGTGCACGATACCACAATAATCAATCAAAACAGTCAACATGACCTTGATATTTGAGCGACTTTGACGTGGTTGCTTCGGTCTCGGCTCGCCTTTTTCACGGTATTCACTCGATTGATCGGTTGTTTCAGGGTCGTATGCGTAGACCCAAGTCTCATCGCCAGTAATAATTTGTTTGTAGACGTCTTGATAGTCAGAAAGCATTGCTTCACACGTTTTAACGCGACGCTCTTTTTTAAAAAATTGAGAAATTTCGGCACCAAACGTGATTTGAGTCTTCTGAGGCCCAAATGATCCTTCAAAATCGCTTGCACCGACCCTAATGATATTCCAACCATGTCAACAAGGTCTCGAATGGTTAACCGACGATTTGCAAGCACCAATTCTTTGATTTTGTTGATGTGGCAATCATCAATCGAAGTCGATGGTCGTCCGGAGCGTTCCAAGTCATCAACACGTTCTCGGCCTTCTTTGAAGTCTTTGTACCACTTGTAAACATTTTTTTGAGACATAGTCTCTTGACCGAAGGCCCTTTGCAACATTCGATACGTTTCAGCAGCAGAAATATCATTCCGCAAACAAAATTTAATAGCACTTCTTTGCTCAACAAAATTAGACATCGTGAAAATCGCCGAATGCACTTTTGGTACTTCAGAAACAAGCGTAAACAAAAAAAAAAAATACTTATGAGTTTGACATGTAATTTAGCGCAAATGTTAATGACATTCCTACCAACTTAAAAATAAAAAAGATTGGACGATTCGAATATGGCCGGAAGTTTAAATTAAAAATTCACCTTACTTTTTGATCACAGTAGTATATATATATATATATATATATATATATATATATATATATATATATATATATATATATATATATCTTGTAAAAGTATAGGGTGGCTTTCACTCTCTTTTAGTGTGGTTGTTTCTCTTTAAGTGCAAAATAATATACTTTCAATAAAACTTTCTTCACAAACACATAACTATACAAGAATATTTTATTAAATTTATTTATTCGCTCTTCTCGTGATGCGTCTACCACCACAATCTGCTGTATTATGCAGTAAAGCGGTGATAGCTTCGTTGACACTTTTTTCTGTAGCAGTTTTGCAATGCCTTCGAACAGCAACTAAAAGTATGTTTTTATTATTTATTATATAGTTAATACAAAGAAAAAGCTCATTTATTTAGTGTATATTTTATTAATAAAAATAATATATAAACTTTGAAAAATGATGTACTCTTATGTAGTACCTACTTCACTTTCTTGCAAAAACTTTAACAAACGCCTAAATAGAATATTTGTTTGACCTTTTCCCAGAGCGACAGCAAATCATCTGTAATTTATCAGTCATGAAGACATATAAAATGTTTCTTACTATTTCCGATATGTATTTTCCACCTGCTGTTGCTAGCCTGTTAATCTAAATACAGAAAACTGAACTATTTATTTATCTATTTACATTTCAACTTTATTATAAACCAAATGTTATTAAACAATCCTAAAAACACAAAACTAAAATAAAACATACATACATAAATACATACATACATATATATCTATTTACTAATAGTTACATTTAAACTACATTATAAATCAAAAATAATTAGACAATACTAAAAACTATATAAATGTAGGCATATACATATATTACTGATTAATATTATTATATAATTGATTAGTAACTATTTGTGTAACAAATGTTATATAACATTTATAACTTATTTTTTTAAATTTTTTTCTCAAATTTTCAATTGAATTTCAATGAAAGAGAACTTAAGTTTTACTTACAAGTTACAACAACATTCAAATGTATATGTATATATATATATATATATATATATATATATATATATATATATATATATATATATATATATATATATATACACAGCTCAGAAATGTAATGTTCAAGTTTTCTTTCGGAGTACCCCAAAAATGTTAATAATTATAGCGAGTGCGGCATCTGGACACTTCATTTCATATTTAGAAAAATCTGGTAAGTATCACATTTTTAGAAAATTGATATTGAAAATCTGTCAAAAAGTCTTTGTTTTTGTATCAAAAAAAAAAATCATATATCAACTTTTCACGGTCTTTAATCTAATATTTTTACATAAATATCATTAGAACACTCAAAGTTTATCAAAAAAACAGTTTCTAATAAAAATAATAATTTTTGACTACGTTTTTTTTATTTTATTATGGAAACCTATACTTATATTCAAATACAGATACCCACATATTATTATAGTTACCTAATATATTTAAGGTAATGTAACGCTCCTCTACTCTCAAAGGAGAGTATAACATATCATTTAAAAAGAGATCATTTACATTTTGAAAAAATCATCTGCTGTTGCTGCCTTAAAAAGAACAACAAATCCATTCTAATTAATAAAAATTTGGAAGGTCTGGTTCAAGTTTTCTGAAAGCCTGAGTTTTCACTGAAAGTATTTGCCTACCCTACAGGATTATTCCCAGTTTGTAAGAAAAACTTATATCTTTGTAAGGCTGGTAAAACTGTTGCAGGCACGGTAACTCTAAAATGGAAAAATGCTGAATTGTCTAGCTTGCAAACCTCCAGAGATTTCTCGATATTATGCAGTATATACAATCAAGGAAGAAATAGATTATTAAATAAAAGGATGAAAAGAGGAACTAGCTCAACACTAAAACTTTACCAAATATACTTCTGTGAAATTGCTAAATGTATGCCCCACAAATGTTTACCTTTAAAGGCTAGCACAAATCTTTCTGAGAGTATTTCTAAAATTTCCAAAAAAGTAAAGGAGCAGGTAGCTCCTTCCCGTCTTTAAAATTTATTCTGATCATGAGCAAAGTCTAGGAGCTCAAACCATTCTAAGAACAGGTAAAATGTTGTTAGATAAAAATAATTATTATATATATTCTCAAAATAACAGTTTATCTTATAATAAACTATTATTCTTAAAATAAACAGTTGTTACTTAGGAGGTAAAAATACTTAGGAGGTAAAAGTATTCACTTTGCACTTGATACTCCAGAGAATGATCAGAGAAACGTTCCTTACAATAAGGTAGATGCTTTGATAAATACCTTATGATTTAGTCAGTTTAAGTTTAATGAAATGTTGAAAACTTTGAGAAGAAGTGGTGTAAATTTTGAGTCAAACATAGAGAGAACCCTAGATGAAAAATGTCAATTACTTTTGAACTATTATGTAGAACTATTATGTCGATAAACTATTAGACTTTCAAGAAAAGGAAAAAGCTAACAACTATGCTTTAGTGAAGAGAGACCTAGTATATACTGAAGATATTACAAAATTTCTGGATTTTTTAATGAAATATTAAGGGCAGATTCGACAAAACACATTTGTAAAGATTGGGATGAATTCTGGTATTTATATTTATATTTTAATAACCAACTTTTTGAAAACATACTTTTGAAAATATTATTTTTACATATTTATATACAAATATGTATGTGTGTATGTATAAAGTTAGATGGAGGAACATTGAAAGTAATAGTAAATCTGTTTGATCTAGCCAAGGGCAAGGCAGAAGATAGTAGCTCCATAGGATCATACTCAGGAGAAATACGTCACTTGTTTTAGCTTATTGTGAAAGGGTAAGTGAGAAACATTCTAATATAACTAGGATAGTGGAAAGATTGAAGTTGCGTGAATGCAAGTACTCATTGGCTTTTGACTTGAAGTTAATCAACATATTGAAAGGAATTTCGGTATGTTGTTTTTAAATAGTTTTAAGATAACAAGGCATATGTGGTAAACACTATATTAGGAAAAGGTTTTTTTTCCCAATATTTATAAATTGAATTATTATATAAAATTGTAGTCTCATAGAGGAAAGTATGCCTATGCATGCTGTGAAAGCTCTTCTGAACTATTTTCTGGAGAGTTAAGAACATTTCAATCTTTGAATGATTACTATGAACTGTAATCGTCTGCACGATCTCAGGTGAAAAAATGAAGCAATATAAAGTATAAATAAATAAGTATATTGTAAATATTTTCAAAGTATATCATTCATCACAAATTTATTATTTTTAAAAGCATAAAAAATTATTATTTCTAAATAATAAGATTGTTGTTAATCCTTGTCTGCTTAACATAGATGACAAATCCTAAGTATAATTAGAGAAGGTCCATTTCCAGAACTTCATCTTCTGATAAGATTTGTTAACTATGATTTATAGATTTGGTCAAAAGCATTAGATGCCATCAAAAAAGTTACCATTGAGGAACATTTGAAGGAAACACGTGTAGGGAGATAGATACTTAAAAGTTGCGACAAACTTGAGTTGATAATGCCTGTTAAACTACATCCTCTCTTGAAAACAATGAGAAAGTTTAAAAAACTTGACCTAAACTATTCAATTTAAATTGAAAGTTATACATAAAATTATAAAGATGCACAAGAATATTTCCGTGAGATAATCGCTGCATTCTTTAACCTTTGTATTTGAAAACAAGTTATTGATAAACACGTTTATAGTAAATATTTTGAGTCTTTTGATAAGCAGCTCATGGTTACCTGGAAAGTGCATGCTATAACCGCACATCTGGAAACATTTGTTAATTTGAATGGCCTTTCCATTAGGCAGCTTAACAAGCAGATAAATCTTGCAACTATAATATGAGAAGTGTAATTAACAGGTTTTGCAGTACAACAAGAAACATTTAGAAAGAAGCAAAAGAATTGCTGAAGTGTTCAATTCAAATAATTTATTGAACAAACATCAATTGTACATTAAAATATAAATGTTATTGAAAATCTTTCAAAAAGACAATAAAAGTACATTTGTATAAACGATTTTAAAATACTTTCTTTAGTATTTATTATATTATTATTGTTTATATATCAGTTTATTAGACAACTATGAGTACAATAGTACTATTCTACTAAATTACTTATATACTATTAATATGTTCTACTTTACTAAGCATACTTTATTCCTAAATTAATTTCAAGCATATCTAAACTTTTTTCGCCAACTTAAAGCAGTCTAATGATGTTGATGTATAAATACAAAATTAAAAAAGCATAAAAAAGTTGGAATATAAAGTTACTTTATGTTAACTTTACTATTCTGTCAGTATATTTAGTTTTTTTAAAGACAAAAAAATATTTTTTAGTAGACTTGTCAATTTTCTAAAAATGTGATACCTCCCAGATTTTTCTAAATATGAAAATGAAGTGTCCAGATGCCCCACTTAATATAATTGTTAACATTTTTGAGGAACTTCCATAGTAAACTTGAACCTTAAATTTCTCAGCTGTGGAACGCATTATGTGATGCGCATATGGGCATCATCAATCGTTACTTTATATTTCGATAATCAACTTGAATATAGTTTTTATTCCACTTATGAGGACTATGGCCACATGTGGGCCACATATACCTTTCTTGTCGAGTTAGAATACAACTCAAATAACTGGAATGTCATTAAAAAATTAATTGGTAAAAAAAAGTTAACAACTGATTGCTTTCCAAAAACAATAAACTTTAATGGCGTTGATATACTTAATGAACTAAAAGTCGCAAAAACATTTAATCAAGTTTTTGTTAGTGTAGGATCAAAATTTAAACAAAGGATTAAAATTTGATGAAATAAGCAATAATGTTGTAACAAAATCTATTCATTTTTTAATAACACCATTATTGCATATTTTAATCTTTCTTTAAAATAAGGAATATTTCCAGAAAATTTTAAATCTGCAAGAGTTATACCAGTTTTTAAATCGGGGGATCCTTCTAATGTCTATAATTATAGACCTTAAAAGGATCACCCTTATATTTATCTACGTTCTTCCTTGCTTCTCTAAAATGCTGGAACGAATAATGTATAACAGACTAATCTCTTTTCTAGAAACAAATAATATTTTATATAACAAACAATTTAAGTTTAAAAAATGTCGTTCAACTAATCATGCTATTCTTAAACTTTTTCATGATATTTTTCGAGCCGTTGATAAAAAAGAGTATACATTAAGTATTTTTATAGACCTTAGCAAAGCCTTTGAAACATTAGACCAACATATTTTATTAAAAAACAAGTAAATTACGGAGTTAAGAATGATAATATATTTGGTTTATAAACTACTTGTTTAATAGAAAACAGTATGTTTCTTATGATGGTGGTAAA
This sequence comes from Hydra vulgaris, assembly GCF_038396675.1. Classification (NCBI taxonomy): domain Eukaryota; kingdom Metazoa; phylum Cnidaria; class Hydrozoa; order Anthoathecata; family Hydridae; genus Hydra; species Hydra vulgaris. Next base: position 43,787,737 of record NC_088923.1, read on the forward strand.
ACTGAAATAAGATAATCATTTGTAGAATTCCTCAAGGATCCATTTTAGGACCGCCTTTGTTTTTAATATACATTAACGACTTAAGTAGAGTTTCGAGTATTTTAAAATCTATTTTGTATGCTGACGATACCAATTTGTTTTATTTCCATAGTAATATAAAAACAGTATCTAAAACAGCCAACAAAGAACTATTAAAAGTAACTGAAGGGTTTAATATAAATAAGTTGTCATTAAACTTAACCAAAACTAAGTATTTTTTTTTTCATTGCCTTTATCTTCTTTTTCGTCTTTATCGTCAAAGAGTCGAAGTTCCTCTAAAGCTCCCAAATGTTAGCATTGGGAATCAATTTATAAAAAGAGAACACTCAATAAAGATTCTAGGTGTTCTTCTTGACGAAAATATCACATGGATGATTCACATAAAAATTCACCTTAAAATTAATTTCAATATAATTAAGTGAAAGAATATTTTAATAACTCGTTGCTCTCATGGTAGAGGTGGGGGAAGCAAACTTTTCAAGAACTTTTCAAAAAAAAGAAAATTATTAACAACTAAATGTTTTTATAGTATAGTCATATACACTTTAAATCACATAGAAATAGATATCAAATTTGTGTGTAAGCACGTTCTAAAATTATTGAACGAAATATTTTAAATGTATTAATTTTCCTCTTAAAACTTATTTTCAGCATTATACCATTTGTATGCAAAAAAAAACTGATACAAAGTGTTGAAATAGTCATACAAAGCAAGATTTTGTCAGTTTGCAAATATTTAGCAAATTTGAAACGCTATTTTGTGGTTGTTAAGGTGCTCCGAGATGACTTACTAGTCTTATCACAGAACACCACAAAAAACAATTTAATTGAAAGTTTATGCTGTCTTCCTCACCTTGGCACATGTGGGCTGAACAGGCATCAAGTCTTAAATATGTCATGCTATGCAAATGCTACGGTAGCTTCCAACTCAATAAATATGGTTTAAAATGTAACTGAGCAACCGTAGCACAGTGGTTAACGCGCTTGCCTCAGAAACAAGAGACCTGTGGTTCAAATCGAAACTTCTTTTCAAATGCTCATCTGCGGTGCTGTGTGATAAGACCGTTAGGACTTCTTGGGGCACCTATAATAGTAATAACAATAATAATAATAATAATAATAATAATAATAACAAAAATAACAATATTAATAATAATAATAGTAATAACAATAATAATAATAATAATTTATATATATATATATATATATATATATATATATATATATATATTATATATATATATATATATATATATATATATATATATATATATATATATATATATATATATATATGTATATATATATGTACATACATATATATATATATATATATATATATATATATATATATATATATATATATATATATATATATATATATATATATATATATATATATATATATATATTAGGGTGTCTTAAAAATTTTTTTTTTCGAAATTCAAAATGTGGAAAAGTTCAATCGTTATCGTTATGTATTAGTAGCATGTAGTGAAATTTCAGCCGTTCAAATCAACTCTAAGGTAAAGAAGGTGGTTTAGTTCATTCTAATTAATAGATTATTATATTGCAAATTTATTATTTTGTAATAACTTTTTTTATGTTAGAAGAATTTAGGAAGCACATTTTTCAATTTATGTAAATGTTATAGTAAAATTATTAACATAATTATTTTTTAGTTATTTACACATTTTTATTTATAATACATGACAAAAGTTATTAAAAAATAAAAAATAATTTGATTAATAATTTTAATAAGACGTTAAAAAAAAAAAAAAGATTAGTTTGCTAATTCTCCTAACATAAAAATTGCGCGCGGGCTTATGAAAGTTTTTTTAAATAAGTTTTCATTTCATTTAAGTTTATTTTTCAATCGTTAAGCGACTTTTTTCAAATAATTTGCTAAGTGCAGATATTTATTATGCATGATACGCTTATTTTTTTTGCTTAGCAAAAAAAGTATTTTTTAATAGTATTATTTGCTGTTACGAAACAAACTACTGTACTGTAAGCTATATTTTATACTATAAATTTTTAAACATATATAATTTTATAAACTGTATTAGCTATATTTTCAGACAATAGCTTCAGGAAAAAAATGCTACAATACAATACTAGAGCCAGCTGAAGATTTGAGACAGGCTGCAAGAAAACGTAGACAGTTTTATTTGTTAGGCTTTCCACTGCAAAGCTTTGCTCCAAATCGACCTCTTACGACTGGAGAAATGTTCAGAAAGTTTTACTGGCTCAACATTAGAAAAGAAATTAGGTAACATCTAAAAAATTTCTGAATTTTATCTGTTTGTTTTTACTTAGCCATTTGGCATTTTCTTAGCACTATCAAGATGAACTGTAAAGTTGGATGTGCCCTTGCATCTGGAAAAAGTTGTCTGAAATGCAGCAAGTTAGCAGAAGGAATGTGTGAAGAGAATTGGCGACAGACAATCAGAGGTGTTTGTATTTTGAGAAAACTAGTAAACTTGTGGGGCAAAGCTGGATTTGACAACAATTTCATACTCACAGAGCAGCAAATTCGAAACAAACTTACCAACAAGATCAATGAGTACCAATTTCTAAAAAGACTCAAGGCTCTAAGTCTACCAGAAGGAAGCTACTGCAAGAAAGTAAACAACTTTCTAAATGAAAGCAACTTTTTATTCCCAATTCAAAAGGCCAACATCTTTAACTTGATAAAGAGTGATCCATTAAGGAACAAAGAGGCTCAAAAAGATGACATTGAATTTCTAAAGCACTGTCTCAAAGGACGTATGGTCAAGATGGCGGGTATTGATAACACATTTCAAAAAAATGCTTGTTTGGCTGTGGAGAAAATAAGAATAATTTAAGAAAAAATGCGCTCGCAAGATGAAAGCTCAGAAATTAAGAAAAAAAGAATAAAAGGTAGAAGAAGAGAACAAAGAGAGTTTGAAGTTTCCTTGTACACAGACAGTGATAACCTTCCAGACTCTGACGAAACTTTTATGCCTCCTACAATCACCCAAAAGATTTCAGGGGAAGTAAAAGTTAGTCTTCAGCTAAGTATAGATGAACTCCTAAACAATTGGATCCCAATCATGACAAGATGTGGTACTGGTATTCGACCAGAAACCTGTTTATTGACATCTCTTTATAAAGCTGGCGGTATTAACATTGAGGAGTTGAAGATATCAAGATCAACTCTGACTAAGAAAGCACACACTGTAGTAGAGTCAGAAGCTCAGATCATCCGAGAGCAGAAAATGGACAAAGTAATAGGCTTAAAGCTAGTGATTCACTTTGATACTAAAATTGTGAGGCAGTACACCAGTGAAGAAGCAATTTTCACAAGTCATGAGAGAATAGCTATAAGCGTTTCTTCTCCTGAAGCTGATCCTTTCGATTTTCTGCTTGGTATTTTGAAAATTAAAAACTTCAAGGGAAGCGAACAGGTTGTAGCCATTCAAAGTATCCTCGAATACTATGAGCTATCAGATCAAATTATTGGGGTGTGTGCTGACAACACAGCTTGCAACACAGGAAAGAACAATGGAGCTATAAGATTATATAAGTTATTGTTCATGCTTTGGAGAGGCCTGTTCTCTGGCTAATGTGCAGACATCACATAAATGAGAGACATGTGTCTCATTTCGTGGAACTTGTTTTTGGTACAACAAAAAGTCTAAGCAAACACCTCTATGTTTTACTACAGAAGCTATGGCCGCAAACACATAGAGAAGTTAATAAGCTTGAAAGAATTGTCAAATTTGAATGGTCTTAAGATGAATTTTGATCAGGTACTCTTTTGCACCAACTTGCAGTTGAAACTAAAGAATTTTGCACCACAGCACTTCAGAGAAACACTTTCCAAAGAGGAGACTACGAGTATCTTTGCCAGCTGCTGGCTTACTTCCTAGGTGCAGGTATATCTAATTTCTTCTTTAAGCAGCCGGGAGCTCACCATGAGGCCAGATTTATGAGTGACTGTCTTTACCTTCTTGTTCTGCAGATGACACAGAACTATCATCCGAATGATTCAAAAACAGTAGAACCTGCTACTTTCAAGAACATAAACACTGCTTCAAATTATATTACGTTTTTCCATGGTCTATTCTTTCTGAAGAGTCCTATGGCAACTCAAGCTTCTTCAAATGACCTAAGAGCTTTTAAGATAGCTTACCAGCTCCAAATGTCAGATAATTACAAAGCCTATGCAGAGATTGGGAAAGTTCTTAACAAAAGCCTTCTACGGCACACTTGGTATCTAGCTCCCCAGCTTGTAGTTTTGTCTCTTGCTGACAGGGATCTGAACCGACATTAAGAACAACATCCCTAACAAATTGTTGTCTTTTGCCGTTCCAGAAAAATAATATATGGTGCTTGAGAAACCTGGAATCCAGCCTGTCGTTGTTCCAATGTCATTTCTTGATGATTTTGTTACTGAGCAAAGTTATCTTCTTTTTTTTCTCCTAGAAATCACTGAGGAAGAGCTTTTGCTGTGGAGGGAGAAAGGTATAGCTGCTTGCGAAAATGAGAGAGCTCCTAAGTCATTTGTCAAGTTTTCTGCTTGTGAAAATCAGCTTGCAGTGATAAATGATAGGGCAGAAGGTCACATAAAGCTAATCCAAGACTTTATTGGAAGGACACATAACGAGGATAGACTTCAGGATACTCTTCAGGTAATTACTAAACATTATTATACAGACCTGTAGTGTGTAAACTGTTAGGGGGAGGGGTCGTTTTTGAAGAACTAGGCAATTTAGAATAGCAAACACATATCATGCTCATTTTTAATAACAAAAAAAGGTCAATTGCATTTAACAATTTACACCTAACAACCAGTTACCCAACCCAATGTACGCGCATGCTATACAATAATGTCAGCAAAATTTCTCAAAGTATTTCCATATCATTTTATTTAATAAAATAAACTATTAATTTCTATTAATATATATATATATATATATGTATATATATATATATATATATATATTTATATATATATATATATATATATATATATATATATATATGTATATACATATAGATAGATAGATATATATATAGTAACTTAGTTCAAATTGAAGAAAAATTAATAGGAGCTGAATATGTAAATATTTTGCGAAACAACCTTATGCTCTCCGTCAATAAATTAGGATAAGCGAACCAATTTGCCTTCCAACAAGACAATGATCCGAAACACACCAGTAAAATTACCAAAATATATTTTGAAAAAAATGAAATGGAATTGTTGGATTGGCCTGCTCAAAGTCCAGATATCAATCCGATTGAAAATTTGTGGCATTATTTGGATGGCTAAGGTAATAGGGATGAGCACAGTATCAACAAATAAAACTTCTTATTAGCGTTGAAGGCAGCTTGGCATAATATTCCTCCAAACTATTTACAAAACTTAGTTGATAGTATTCCTCGTCGTTTGCAAACAGTTATCGATTCCCAAGGATTTCATACTAAATTTTAATCAAAAAATAAAACAAAAAACTCGAATATACTAAATAAAATTTTGAGAGATACCAATACTTTTGACGCTTCCTAATATCTTAATTTTATAATAATTTTCACTTTTTTTAAAAGCAAGATTTAATTTTTTAAATATTATAGTTAATAATGTATATAGTTGCTACAACAAACATTTTTTAAATTTCAAATAAAAATATTTTAATCAATTTAGTTTTTGTTTTATTACTACAACATTTTTATGATAGGGTATGAATAATTTTGTCGCATATTGTATATATAACAAGTCGTTAGACATCTATTTCTTTCCTAAATATTATTATAAACTTTAACATTATTTAACATTAATGTTGTTTTGTATTAATTATTTATGTTTAAATAAATCAAACTTTTTAAATGAATTTGTAGGAGTTAATAATTTTTTATTTAAATAACTAAGGCATTGTTTTTATATAAAATAAATTCTTTAACACACGTACCCTAAAGTTTATCATTATAAACCCATTGTTTTGAATTTTAAAATATTGGCAGTGTTTTGTATCCTTTTATTGATAAAACAATGAATGTTTTAAAATTTGTATTGTGTTAGCATCTGGAGCTGGAAGTTCAAGCATCAAAAATATCTGTATCTGCGCCTTAGATATTGAAAAAAGAATGAATCAATGTTAGTATGCCAATTGGTATTTTTAAAATTGGAAAAAACACTATAAAATGCGAATATGAAATAAAAACTCTCGTAATAGTTTTAACAATATTGTAAGTCCTCTTCCCAACGTGAAAATGATCTTTTATTAGGACAGCTGATATTTTAAAATCATAGGCAATTTACCGAGAAGATAGAAAACTCAAAAAAATCTTATTCAGCTGTAAAAAAAGCTCGTCAACCTTAGATGGTAATTAACCTAAAATTATATGAGTACGTTTTCAAGTGACGCAATTACTTCCTTTAGTTTTCTATTAAATAAATAATCGTTTCATTCATGTGAAAAATCAAAATTTTTTTAATATTATTTGATTTCTTAACAAATTTAGTTCCATCAAAATACAAGGTTTACCAAAGTTTGTTTTGAAAACAGGTTGTTTAATAAAATATCATTTCCTAAAGGATGCTAATTTTTTTTAAAGAATATAAAGCAAGAAAGAAAGCTAGAGATAAAGAAAGTTGGTTTTACATTTAAACAAAAAAGAGAACATTATAAACTTTTACCTGATATATACTAAAAACTTTCCTGTTAAGTAAGGAAGGTCTTAAGTGAGTAAAACAAATGTTGAAATTTATAAGGCGTGCAACATCCTTCTGTTGTCGATATAATGGCTTCAATTTACTTTAGTGGGTAGTACCTAAAGCAATATTAACATTGTTAAAATGCAAACCGTGACCAGGCTACCCCACCCTACCCAGTTTAAGGAAGGGGGGTGCTTAGCAAATTTAGTGGTATACTTGCAAATTTAGGGGCTCATTTCCAAACTTAGCGAGCTTTCTTTTATATTTTTTTTTTGTAAAACCAGTTAAAAATTTTTATTTATTATGGAGCTCTAACGACAAGTTTTGATGTGGGCCTCGTTCCTGCTAGCCACGGTACTGTTAATATAACTGTGTATAAAAAAGTAATATAAATGAAATAATTAATATTTGTTTGAAATATTTCCTGCTTTACATAAAACTGCAAGAATACTTGCAACTTTATTGCATAAGTTACTGATGTGAATTGTTCAATGTTGTTAATTAAAGTTTGTGGACAATACACTTTTTATATAAATATTATTAATATAAAGAAAAAGTATACAAATTTAAAATTAATATAAATTATTTAAAGTTTAGATAAAAGAGAGTCTATTTAGTTTTATCAAAATTAAGTAAAATTCATTTGATTTGAACCAGTCAGAAAATTTTGATAGCTCAACGTTGATTTTAAAATAAAGTTTGTCAATGTTATCATTATATAGGATTACGTTTTATCATCAGCAAACATAAGTGTTGTTAATTTTGAGACTATATAAAGATTACAAACATAAATTATAAACAATAAAGGCCCTAGAAAGATCCTTATAGAACTCCACAAGGAACTATACCAGATTATATGTAAAAATCATGTGAAGAAGATCCTTCGACATGTAAAAACTGTTTGCGATGATGTAAATGGCTTTTAATCAAATTAAAGCTCTACAAGTGATACCATACAATTCCAGTTTTTTTAAATAGTTTTTCATGGTTAATACTCTGAAAAGCCTTAGATAAGTCTATAAAGAAGAGAAAGTGATTTTTCTAATTTTAGGAAAAATGAAAGTGCTTGGTCAACAGTGGTTTTTATTTGCAAACTTTGTTTTCTTGTGAATTTCAAAATAAATCAATAAAATAGCAAAGAAATAATTCTAATCTAAAACTTTTATATAGTTGATATCTTTAGCTTTAGTTCTCGATCCTCATATAATTATTTAAAGTATCGAAGGTAGCATTGCATACATAAGCATATACAAACATATATAAACATATACAAACATATACAAACATATACAAACATATACAAACATACACAAACATATACAAGCATATACAAACATATACAAACATATACAAACATATACAAAAATATACAAACATATACAAACATATACAAACATATACAAACATATACAAACATACACAAACATATACAAACATATACAAACATATACAAGCATATGCAAACATATACAAACATATGCAAACATATACAAACATATACAAACAAATACAAACATACACAAACATACACAAACATATGCAAACATATACAAACATATACAAACATATACAAAATTATTTGAGTTAACATTGCATAAATAATATAGTTAAAAACACAACTAATATAACTAACATTATCCTAATAATAAATGTTATCGTAATCTCAACTAATAACAATATTATCCTAATTCATAAACAAAATAATTAAAATCACAACTAATATTATCCTAAAAATTTATTCAATTATTATTTCAAATTTATATTATGTCACAGCCAACTGTAACGTTTATATTTAATAAGATATGAGTTATTTATATTTAATAAAATATGAGCTTTGTCAAATAACTAGAAAAGTATATAAAAACATCTCAAAAACCATTAAAATTTAGTTCTATGACGCATTTAGAATTTTCGTACGACATTATTAGGAATGTTTTTAATTTATATATATCCGAGTTCAGTTTTAAAAAAGCCTTTCTCAATTTATTTATATTCAAATTTAGACTTAAAAAAATTTTTTTTTTAATTTAATAAGTTTAAAAAGTTTAATAAGTATTTAAAATTCAACAACAACAACAACAAAATCAACAACAACAACAAAATTTGTTGAAAAATACGATATCACAATGTTAAAATTTAAAAACCCAAATTTTAATTATATACAATTTATTTATTTATATTATATAACAAATTTTGTTTTTATAATATATTAAACATTAAATTTTAATTTTATGTTATTAACACTTTATGAATTTAACCATCTTTTTCCAAATTTGACCAAAATGTTTGCGAAAGCTAGTGTTCATAACAGAATATATTAAAGGGTTTAAAGTGGAACTTAAACAAACCAACATCGCCCCAAGCGTTGTTAGTTGAGGTTTCTTAAGGTCAACGTTAAAAGAGTATAATATTGCTCCAACAAAGATAGGAGTCCAACAGAAAAAAAAACTTAGTACAAGTACCATTAGTTTTTTTGTAATTCGAATTTCTTTAAAATGGTTTTTTATTGCAAATATTTGTTGATTATGTTTTACATTCAACATTGGTATACCTAGATAATTTATTGTTAAGACTTTCTCGTTATCCTTTTCTGTCGAATCTTTATTCTTATATTTGTTGTAGTACTTTAGCACTTTTTTGTCCCTAAAGCCTAATGATTTTTCGAGATCTCGATAATGGATCAATTCAACAGGAGCATCATCTGAATTCGTTATTTTGTTTGTAGTGTCAGTGATCTTTATGGAATTTATATTGCTTCTCAGTTTCTTTTTTTCGAATTTGTTTAGCAAAAAAAAAATGCGCATATACAAACTTGCCAAAAAAACCATTGGTATTACATAAACAAATAAACCAAGAAAAATTGTGTACGATATATTTTTTTTTCCATTAATGGTACAAAAACTAGAAGTTGATTTAAATTCGCTCCAACCAATCAAAGGTGGAGCTGATATAAATACAGAAAATATCCAAACGCCTGCAATAATAAAAACAGTTTTTCTCCTTGTGTAAAGTGTTTTTATAACGTGGGCTTTTGCAACATTTAAGTATCTGTTGATGCTAATCATAACAAGAGTCCATATTGATGTTGTTAAGAAAAGTAATGTAAAAAAGCCTATAACCACACAGATAGAGTTTTGTTTCGACAATGTTTTTTGAAAATCTTTATAAAAAATTGCCGATATGCCAAACACAGTAAATAAAAGATCAGCTGTTGCCAAATTTAAAATGAATAAGTTTGTTGTAGTTCTCAATCTTTTATTTTTTAATATAATAATAATGACAAACAAATTAATAACTATACCAAGGAATATACAAATGGAATAATATACGGGTGTAAGTTTAGTGAAACCTTTAGAATACATCGTTTGTCGTTCCAATTTGTCTTTTTAACTTTTACTCGCTTGATTCTTGCAAAATTATTTTTTGTGTTTGCTTATGTCCTATTTTAAGCAAAGGTTTCATATATCGTTAACGCTGCAAATCATCATTATTATTTGTTTATATGTCAATAATATTTCACACCAAAACGAGATCTTTTTTCTTAATCAAATTAAATTAATTATATTTCTTATTGAAAACATTATATAATTAATTTCATTTATATTTCATAATATGATGAGAGCGTTACTTGATAAAAAAAGAGTAAATTTTTTTTATTTATATTTTATTGTAAAAATTTTAAATTATTTCCTAAATAATATTTAATAACGAATAAAATTCATTAAAAAAAAAAGTTTATTAAATGTTTTCTGTATGATATACTTTATAAACTTCTTAAAAAAATTTTACCTTAAGTTATGTGCAAAATATATCAATTTGAGAAGAAGTAAAGGCTTTCTCAAATTGATGTATTTTGTATAAGGATATATGCTTAGTTTACCTTTTTTACATATATTAGTCAAAATCTTTTAAAACAAATATCATATTGAATGAAATATGAAATTGGTCATGGAATGTAAATTCAATATATACTTTATTTAAAACTGTAAAAAAAAAAAATGATAACAGTAATTTAACCCATAGCTATTGTTGGTCCAAGGCTCCAATTACTTAGATTGTTTGCAAAAATTTGTCAAACTAGATTAAGATTCTTTTTTAATAAATTCAAATAAAAATACTGAAAAAATTGTGAAACCATGTAACTTTCGTAACCAATAAAATGAAACTATTTGATTTTTATAACTTTTTTTCTAACAAAGTACGCATTGTTTATTTTAATAAAACAATGTCTACCAATAAAAGTATATTTATTTGCTATTTAATAAACTATTTTAAACTCATAACAAAAATTTGATTGAAAATAAAAGATTTTAAAATGGTCCGTATGCCAATCAATATTTTTCAAATCCTTCAATATTAGCTCATATTGCGTGTATTCCTGTTTTGTATATATTTGAATGCACACGGATACATTTGAAAGCACACGGTTAGCACGGATCCTGATAATGTCAACCTTGCTTACCCAAAGTTTATATTGAATTTACATTCCATGACCAATTTCATATTTCATTCAATATGATATTTGTTTTAAAAGATTTTGACTAATATATGTAAAAAAGGTAAACTAAGCATATATCCTTATACAAAATACATCAATTTGAGAAAGCCTTTACTTCTTCTCAAATTGATATATTTTGCACATAACTTAAGGTAAAATTTTTTTAAGAAGTTTATAAAGTATATCATACAGAAAACATTTAATAAACTTTTTTTTTTAATGAATTTTATTCGTTATTAAATATTATTTAGGAAATAATTTAAAATTTTTACAATAAAATATAAATAAAAAAAATTTACTCTTTTTTTATCAAGTAACGCTCTCATCATATTATGAAATATAAATGAAATTAATTATATAATGTTTTCAATAAGAAATATAATTAATTTAATTTGATTAAGAAAAAAGATCTCGTTTTGGTGTGAAATATTATTGACATATAAACAAATAATAATGATGATTTGCAGCGTTAACGATATATGAAACCTTTGCTTAAAATAGGACATAAGCAAACACAAAAAATAATTTTGCAAGAATCAAGCGAGTAAAAGTTAAAAAGACAAATTGGAACGACAAACGATGTATTCTAAAGGTTTCACTAAACTTACACCCGTATATTATTCCATTTGTATATTCCTTGGTATAGTTATTAATTTGTTTGTCATTATTATTATATTAAAAAATAAAAGATTGAGAACTACAACAAACTTATTCATTTTAAATTTGGCAACAGCTGATCTTTTATTTACTGTGTTTGGCATATCGGCAATTTTTTATAAAGATTTTCAAAAAACATTGTCGAAACAAAACTCTATCTGTGTGGTTATAGGCTTTTTTACATTACTTTTCTTAACAACATCAATATGGACTCTTGTTATGATTAGCATCAACAGATACTTAAATGTTGCAAAAGCCCACGTTATAAAAACACTTTACACAAGGAGAAAAACTGTTTTTATTATTGCAGGCGTTTGGATATTTTCTGTATTTATATCAGCTCCACCTTTGATTGGTTGGAGCGAATTTAAATCAACTTCTAGTTTTTGTACCATTAATGGAAAAAAAAATATATCGTACACAATTTTTCTTGGTTTATTTGTTTATGTAATACCAATGGTTTTTTTGGCAAGTTTGTATATGCGCATTTTTTTTTTGCTAAACAAATTCGAAAAAAAGAAACTGAGAAGCAATATAAATTCCATAAAGATCACTGACACTACAAACAAAATAACGAATTCAGATGATGCTCCTGTTGAATTGATCCATTATCGAGATCTCGAAAAATCATTAGGCTTTAGGGACAAAAAAGTGCTAAAGTACTACAACAAATATAAGAATAAAGATTCGACAGAAAAGGATAACGAGAAAGTCTTAACAATAAATTATCTAGGTATACCAATGTTGAATGTAAAACATAATCAACAAATATTTGCAATAAAAAACCATTTTAAAGAAATTCGAATTACAAAAAAACTAATGGTACTTGTACTAAGTTTTTTTTTCTGTTGGACTCCTATCTTTGTTGGAGCAATATTATACTCTTTTAACGTTGACCTTAAGAAACCTCAACTAACAACGCTTGGGGCGATGTTGGTTTGTTTAAGTTCCACTTTAAACCCTTTAATATATTCTGTTATGAACACTAGCTTTCGCAAACATTTTGGTCAAATTTGGAAAAAGATGGTTAAATTCATAAAGTGTTAATAACATAAAATTAAAATTTAATGTTTAATATATTATAAAAACAAAATTTGTTATATAATATAAATAAATAAATTGTATATAATTAAAATTTGGGTTTTTAAATTTTAACATTGTGATATCGTATTTTTCAACAAATTTTGTTGTTGTTGTTTTTATTTATTTTTTTTATTTTTTTATTTTTTTTTCCGTTAATTAATACATACAGTTTCAAAGCACATAAATAAAAATAAATATTGGCAGGGCGAGAAGAAGACTAATTTAGCCTTATCACCGAGCCCTATTCTCGCGTATTTACAAAAACCGTAATATTAAATTTTCTATAGTTAACAAACTATTTATAAAAAAAAAAAAATAAAAGTAAAAAAGTAAAATAGATAACAATTCCATATCATTTAAAGAAAAACTTAAAGAATAAAACTTTAAGGAAAGAGTAAGATCATTTTTTCAGAATAAGAAAAAATAAACAAGATATTAACATTTATTTAAAAATTAAAAATTTAAAGTAAGATTTAAAAATAAAAAGTAAATAAATTAATATACTCCATTGAAATAACAAAAATAAATTAGTCAACTTCATAGAAATAACGTAAATAAATTAGCAAACGTCATAGAGGTAATACCATAATTAAGATAATAATAAAAAAAAATGTTGATACACTCAGTGACATAATTTTGTATTAATTATTTTATTTATATGAGTTTTAATTTAAAAAAACATTTAAAATCGGATATATTAAAATTCATAAGTAAGAATGCTTGTTTTGATTCATTTTTAAACTGCTCTATACTAGTTTTATGTGTATTTACAATTTTGGGAAACATTTTCCACAAGTAGGGTCCACGATAAAGAACTGAATATGAAGTTAGTGTTGAATTATATTTTGGGACAACAAAGTTGTTACTTGAAAATTTTGTTGGATATTTATGAACTATTTTGTCAAAATAGGATTGAAATATTTTAGGAGATAATCCTAAATTTGTTTTATACATGAACATTAAAACTTGGTGTAAGTTGATTTTATATATATTTAATGCTCCAAGTATACGCAGAAGAGGCTCACAAGGTAGTGTTCTATTAGTTCCAAAAATTATTCTGCACGCGTGTTTTGTTTACAGTACAATTTTTTTAATTTTGTATGGTTTGTACTTGCCCATGCAATATTGCAGTAAGTTAAATAACAATGAATAAAAGAGAAATATAAACTTTTCAAAGAACTACTGCTTAAAAATGGTCTAGCCCTATATATCATTGCTAAATTTTTTGATATTTTATTTTCAATACTTTTTATATGTAAACTCCAACGTAAATGTTCGTCTAAGATTACGCCTAGAAAGTTTACTGAGTTTTCTCTTTTAATGTTAGTGTTATTGATTATTAGATTAGGCAATTTGATGGGAATATATTTTTTGATTTATTAACTTTGTGGAACAAAATAAATTTGGTTTTATCCACATTTAGAGAAAGTTTATTACTTTTGAACCACTCATTAACTTTCAATAATTGTTCGTTTGTTGTTTCAAATAGTGTATTAATATCACTGTGGAAGTAAAAAAGATTGGAGTCATCTGCAAAAAGAATACAATTTATGGGTCTGTTGCTAAATTTAAATCATTAATATACACTAGGAACAACAGTGGTCCAAAAATAGAGCCCTGGGGAACCCCACAAGTTACGGCAGTCGGAAATGTTTGTTTTTGTTCATAAACTATAAATTGTTTTCTATCGGCCAATAACTTTTGAACCAAAGTAAATTGTTATTTTTTACACCATAGTGTTCAAGTTTTTTTATTAGTATATTATGATTAACAGTATCGAAAGCTTTTGACAGATCAATGAAAACTCCTAAGGTAAAGTAGTTACTACTGAATGCACTTGATACTTGATTTACTAGTTCAATCACTGCATGCTCCGTTGAATTTTTTTTTTTTAAACCAAATTGTTTTGAATACAGCATGTCGTTTTCTGATAAGTGATTAAAAAGTCTATTGTACATTATTCTCTCAAGTAATTTTGAAAAACAAGGTAAAATAGATATTAGCCTATAATTAGAAATATTTGAGTCATCTCCGGACTTAAATATCGGCGTGATTCGTGCAATTTTTAGCTTTTCAGGGACGATACCTGTTTTAAGTGAAAGATTAAATATGTGAAATAACGAGGGTTCTATTATGTTATATACTGATTTTACAACATTAACGTTAATTTTATCAAATCCAGCACTTTTGTTAGTTTTAAGGCAAAAAAAGGCGGTTTGCAATTCACTTAGTTTTAAATTAGGTTCATCCATGACTTTATCGTAACTTTTTAAATAAGATTCAAATGGTGTTGAATTCATAGGAATTTTTAATGCCAAATTCGGACCAGTATTAGTAAAGAAGCTGCTAAGTTTTTCAGCAATAATTGATTTATCATAAATTGTGTTTTTATCAATTGTTATTTTTTTTGGCAGAATGTTTCTCGCATAAATATTTTTTCCTATTATTTCTTTAATTACACTCCATGTTTTTTTAGTGTTTCCGGTGGCTTTGCTTAATAGCTTTGCATAATAAAGCTTTTTTGAGTTCCTTTTTGTTTTTTCAAATATATTTTTATAATTTTTATATGTCATTTCGTTTTTATAAGTTTTTTTTTTCAAGTACTTGTCATATAACTTTTGTTTTCTTTTTGAAGATTTTAGTAACCCGTTAGACATCCATGGAGTTAAAACAGTTTTGGTTTTTACAGTTATTTTTTTTTCAGAAAATGCTTTATCATATTGCTTGCAGAATTGATTTAAAAATAGATCATATGCGTTGTTAACGTCATGTGACTGCAATACCAAATTCCAATCAACGTTGTCTTTTAAAAGATTTTGAAATTTTTTTACCGAGTTTTCATTGATATGTCGCCTAAATATAATGGATTGAGAAAGAATACTGTTAAATAATATATTGTTAGTAACTAGAAATGTTGAGAAATGATCTGTTGTTGTTGTTGTTGGGATGGGATGGGTTGGGATGGTTGGGATGGGATGTTGGGATTGTTGGGATGGGTTGGGATGGTTGTTATTGTTGGGATGGTTGGGATTGTTGGGAACCCTGAATGTTGGGAAATGATCTGTTGTTGTTGTTGTTGTTGTTGTTGTTGTTGTTGTTGTTGTTGTTGTTGTTGTTGAATTTTAAATACTTATTAAACTTTTTAAACTTATTACAATTAAAAAAAAATATTCTCAAGTCTAAATTTGAATATAGATAAATGGAGAAAGATTTTTTAAAACTGAACTCAAATATATATAAATTAAAAACATTCCAAATAATGTCGTACGAAAATTCTAGATGCGTCGTAAAACTAAATTTTAATGGTTTTTGAGATGTTTTTATATACTTTTAAATATATATAATTAATACGATTTCTTTTTTTCGCTGCGGACACTCATGTTTTATTAGTCACGCGACATTTAGCACGTGGCGCGAAATTTATTAGCATGGCGTGACATTTAAACAATTATACTCTCCGTGAAATTTATAATTGCTTGTAAAGTGTAATAAGTTGCGCGACTTAAAGCATTTCTTTGTAAAGATTTAAGTGTGTGAAAATAAAGATTTAGTGGCGTGGCGTGGATTTAAGTGTGTGAAGATAAAGTGGCGTGGTAATAGATAAAGATGAAGTGATAAATAGATAAAGATAAAGATAAAGATAAAAATAAAGATAAAGATAAAAATAGATAAAGATAAAGATAAAGTGGCGTGGATTTAAGTGTGTGAAGATAAAGATTTAGTGGCAAAGATAAAGATTTAGTGGCGTAAAGATTTAGTGGCGTAAAGATTTAGTGGCGTGAAATTTAAAAAATTTGATGGGACATTTAAGAATTTAACGTGAATTTTATACAGTGTGGCATTGAACCACAGATCTTTTATTTCTGATGCAATCACGCTGAACGCAGCCGACGGTTGCTCAATTACATTTTAAACCGTATCTATTGAGTTTGAAGCGCCATAGCATTTGCATAGCATGACATATTTAAGATGATGCCTTTTCCGCCCACATGTGCAAAGGTAAGAGGAAAATTAATATCAATAAAATATTTCGTTTTATAAATTTAGAACGTGTTTACACAAAAATTTGGTATAATTCAATAACATTTAGTTATTTTTAATTTTTTTTACATGAAAAGTTTTTAAAAAGTTTGCTTCTCCACCCCTAACATGAGGGCAATGTGTTATTAATTTTTTTTTTACTTAATTATATTTAATTAAATTTTAAAGACAGATTTTAAAATTCATTTGATAATCTTTTAACATTAAAAAGTTATGATCGTGTAAAGTTTCCACCCTCTCCAAAATGCGGGGGAGGGGGTGTAAAGTTTATGCGATCATAGTTTTTGAATGTTAAAGAATATAAGATTTAAACCAGTGAATAAAAGTTGAATTTAATTAAAAACGAAGTATTTTAATAACTCATTGCCTTCATGTGGGGGGTAAGGAGAGCAAATTTTTTGGCTGATTTATTCTCAGGCTCCAATCGCCGGAATTTTTTTGAAAAAATATATTAATTTGACATAGCATAAGCAAACTTAAATTTGGAGTACGCACTCTAAACGTAGGGACGTAGAGAGAACTTTAAAAATTCCTCCCCACGCCCTTATGTCATTTAGAAATGTTATTGTTGATTAATTTTATGTTAATTATCCATGTTACATTTTCGTCAAGAAGAACACCTAGAATCTTCATTGAATGTTCTCTTTTTATAAATTAATTCGCAATGCTAACATTTTGAAGCTTTAGAGGAATTTTGTCTCTTTGATAAAGGCAATGAAAAAAAACAACGACTTAGTTTTGGTTAGGTTTAATGAGAACTTATTTGTATTAATCTATTCAGTTACTTTTAACAGTTCTTTGTTTTAGAGAGTGTGAGGAAAAGGCATTAGAAAAGTTAAAACAATGCGAAGAAACAAGCAATCTTGCTTCCGAATATGAAGGTGACTTATGTCGTAATAAAATAACATCTAATCAATCATCACCTTTTTTATTTGTTACCAAAGTTTATGGCAAAATGCCTAGTAGGTATATGACAAAGAAACTTATTTTAAAATTTTAATTTTCCTGATGTTGCATTTAATGATCTTTTACCAATAGATCACTGTTTTGAGGTTTATTTCATTGGATCACAAAAACCTCCTGCACCTAGCACCTCACCACTTTTAACTTTTTTGATTTTTTACTTGATTTTGTTCCCAGTTCTTACTTCCTTATGCTTGACTTTGATTTTAAAAACTGTAAATATATAATATTGTATATTGTATTGTTGTTCATATCATTCAAACAATTTTTTTTATTTGCAGTATTAATTTGCAAGATCTGCTATTTAGTGCTTCTTTTTGAAAATATGTCCTTTAAAAGTAAAAAGTCAAAGTAAGCAGTGGAAGCAGCTGATGAAATGTGGACACAAAACATGAAATCAATCACGAAGCGCCGTCCTAATATACCACAGATAAAACAGGATATGAGCGACAAATTGTATAAAATAAACAGAGATATCGTTGGATTATTCTTGGGACTCTTTCATGAATTGAAAGGACGACATGATCGACTAACGAAAATATTAGAGGAATTGATGAATCTTTGGCAGAAGTTTAATTTTCCTGTTCTTTCCATACAACAAGTGTCTGTTAATGTTGACTAACTTATCACATCATTTGAGAAACACAGAAAGCAATCAAATGCAGTATTTGAAGAAAGTCTTGCTCATCTGTTCGATATAACAAAACCAGATGAAAATTTTCTTTGCAGTGAGGACAAACAACTGAACCAAGAACAAATTGAATCAGATGGCAGGGTGGGATATACAACTGTGGAAGTGGCTCCTATGTCAACAATCCATCCATCAAAAAGGGCCAAAAGCACATCAGAACCCTTAACAAACCAAGCGGTTATCTCCGTACCACTAAACTGCGATAGTGAGGATTCTAAGGAATGAAGCAGCAGTGGTGATTCGGTGGCAGTTCCAGGAGAATCTCCCAGAAAGCGTGCAACACGCCAGTCAACTAAGTCTGCTGCCAAACTAGTGTCTAGTTACTCTTTGTCAACCAGAAAAACATCACGGGTGCTTCAAAGTCTGGCTGAGGATGGAGTTTGTGTCCCAACACCAGCACAGTCTGGAGTCTGGCGTCGAACAATCAGAGATGCAGAACAAGTTAAGAACTGCCTCATGAAACTGATCTCTGAAGAGAAATTTTCTTTGCATTTTGATGGTAAGAAAATTGACAAGACTGAGTACCAAGTTGTGTGCTTGAAAAATGACAAAAGAACATTAAAACTTGGCATTTTGGTTTGCGACAGTGGATCATATAAACATATATAAAGCGCTACAGGACCTACTTGAGGATTACAATGCATGGAACAGTATTCAGATGATCATCTCTGACACAAGCATTATGATGATTTAAAAAATACAAGAGCACAGCAGTGGTAGCAGAGTATGAGAACCTTGGCTAGAGAAATGACTTTAAATTTCTTTTTCAGCTTTGTGAAGCATACAAGTTTTACAAAAATGAGGGAAAATGGCCTTGTATCAAATGGCACAAGCTGCCATCACTGCACAGTGCCAGGTGGAACTCAAGAGGCATTTTTGCGCTTATTGCTGCTTGATAAAAACAATTTAAGTTAAAATATGTTAATATCAATATTAGATATAAAAATTTGAAAAATGACTAGAATGTTTTGAGAGAGATACAACACCAAGGAAAATCTATTGAAAGCTTTATGTCATTACAAAATGATCCCGAAGAAATAAATTTACCTTTAGTAAGCTTTATTTGTAAGTTATTAAATAGTTATTATTATATAACTATAATTAAAAACAGTTAAACTAAATATTTGTATAAATGTTATAAACTAGCAAACTATATATTTTTAATTATCTTTTGTGTTTTTGTCGTAGTCATCTCAGAGTTTTTGATACACCCTCACATTACTCACAACAAAAATTCTACTCACACCCTCACACCAATCACACAGTCAATTGAATACAGATTGACCTCCATTGAAAACCTACTTAGAGGTGAGAAATCTGTTCAAATACATATATAAGTTTATCTTTCTTTTTATTGCTTAGAACTATTTGTATTTGATGAGATTTAGTAAAACCTGTAACTTATACAAGAAAAAAGATAGAGCATCTGATAGAACGTATTCCAATTGGTCATACTGATGAAAGTTTATTTAAGAAGGCGAGTAACATAGAAAAGTAAGATGTTGTGTTGTTACAATGTCAATATGATGAAATGGCCTCACTTTAATCAAATAATAATAAAATATTAACAAAATGTTGTTGTAACTTTTAAGTAAAACTTTCTTTCTCTTTTATTGAAAATTTATAACAAATTTGGAAAAATAAGTTATTATATAGCATTTATTACTTAAATAGTTACTAATAAATTATATAACTATATTTATTAGTAATTATATATATGAATATATGTACTTTTATAGTTTTGTGTTTTTAGTATTGTCTAATTACTTTAGATTTATAATATAGTTTAAATGCTTTTTATAATATAGTTTAAATTTTATAATATGGTTTGAATGTAACTTAACTATTTTAAAGAGTTTAGTTTTCCGTATTTAGATTAACTGGCTAGCAGCCGCAGGTGGCTAGCAAAAGCAGGTAGCTAGCAACAGCAGGTGCCTACCAACAGCAGGTGCGAGTAACGGTAAAAATTTGCTTTTTTCTTTTATTTGCTATCGTAATTATCCGGGAACCATAATTCGTTTAAAAATAACTTTACCTATATTTTGTAGAAAATTTAATTTTAATACCGATTACATAATTTTTTTTCGTTTTATAGTTAAAAATTAGACAAAAAAGTAAGAAAAATTAATATTAAATTTTTTCTGGTAAAACCGATCATTCACATATTTGCTTTAAATTCTTTTATTAAGTAGTATGTGAAAATTTAAATTAGGTACCTAGGTGAATTAAATTATTGGATTTTCTCATGTGTTAGTTCCGGGTTCTTCCTATATAAAGCTATTTTACAAAAATGACTCAATGATATTTATTAATTATTCACTTTCAAGATGATAACAAGTAAAAAGTCATACAATAAAGAAGATATAGAAGCTGCGTTAAATGATATAAAAGAAAAAAATACTTCATTCAGAAGAGCTGCATTCAAATAAGCCATTCCATTCTTAACTCTGATAGGTCGCAAGATCAACAATAATGCTAACTTCAAGGGATCAGGATCAACAACTATGCTCTCACAGCAAACAGAGTCAATTATGGTGCATGCGTTTAAGTTTCTATGTTATTGGGGTTATGGTTTAACACGAAATAATGTCATGGACTTCGTATGCGGTTATTACCTTCTTCGTACAAATCAATCAGGCCTATTTAAAAACGGCAGGCCTGGCAAAGACTGGTTTTATGCATTTATAAACCGATGGTCTAAAGATGTTTCCACAAGAAAAACTCACACTTTAGCATCTGCCAGAGCCGCCTCTTGTACGCAAGAAATAATTGATAATTATTTTAAAGTTGTCACTAAACAATATCAATTATCTAGGATAACTTTTGGTTGTCACATTTGGAATTGCGATGAAACGGGTTTCTGTGGTGATCAAGGCAAAGCAACTGTAGTATGTAGAAAAGGTGCAAAGTGTTTTTTGAAACTCACTGGTAACAATGAAAAAACCATTATACAGTGAACAATTGCTGTAATGCTGATGGATACTTTACACCACCATTCGTGGTATACAAAGCAAAACGAAACTTTAAAGCTGAGTGGGCTTTAGGTGGTCCGACTGGCACCAAATATTCAATTTTTTAATCTGGTTGGATGAAGCATGACACATTTATTGAATGGTTGAAGGAAGTGTATAAACCAGAATGTCAAGCTATTAGTGGTACTCATATTTTATATCTTGATGGACATACGTCTTACGTCAGTTTAGCAGCTGTATTGCTATGTCGGGAAAACAATATAATTTTGATTTGTCTACCAGCCCACTAATTTCACATTCTTTAGCCACTGGATAGAGGTGTCAATTGCCATGTTAAGCAAGTGAGACTCAAAATGACAAAACTTAGATAAAGAAAATTTTCCTACGTTGCTCAAATTGGTGTATGAGAGCGGTAAGTGTTTTACACGTTTGCACGCTATTGCTTGTTTTAAATATACTGGGTTATTTCCACTTAACAAAAACAAAATCAATCAACATTAGCTATCTCCGACGCCATTGCAAACAATAAAGTCTTTAGCATTATCTTCTGAACCAGCAACAGCAGCTTTGAGGTTCGACAAGTACAGAGCACTACATGAGAGAATGAAAATCGAAATGGAAAATAAGCTAAGAAGTTTTTTTCAAGAAAAAAATCAGTCTCATGTAAAAAAATCGAGGCAACCTAATATTCTAAAAATTGCTGGCCAACGTATTACAGAACACGGTGTTGCAGATCATCTCAAAAGAAGAGAAGAAGTTAAGCAACTCAAACTTGCTGAAAAAAAGCTAAAAAGCGTAAAACCATCTGCAAACTCATAATGCCATTGCCAAACCCTGCAGAAAAAGAAGTAACTCAAAAATAGAACCGATTACAACACCTTCAGCCAAAAGAAGAAAGTTATTAAATGCAGAAAGTGTAAAAAAGAATTACATTCGGACATGATATCATGCGAAAATCCAAATTGCAATACTTGGCTCTGCAACAAAACATGTTTGCCAAAAAATTTTGTAATGGGTTCAGATTTTTTTTGTAGTAAAAAATGTAAACCTTATATCTTTTATTATTTCTGTATGCTATATAAAAAGTATATAAAATATATACATTTAGATATATAAAATGTTAAATTTATTAAATGTCTCTTATATTGCTCGGATTTAACAGACTTTCTGCGAAAAGCGATCTTTTTTTTCTTCCAGTTTTCATATTTTCAAATACAATTAAAAAAAAAAAAGTTAATAAATAATGTGCTTGTTGGTATTTTCTTATTTAAAAAAGATAGTTTAAAAATTTTAAGAAATAATAAAGTTTCTTGATTTTTATTGTTCGATGATCAGTTTGACCCGCTTTTACTCTATACTTAGTAAAATATTTGTAAATAAAATTTAATTGTTCTTTTGTTATCAAAGCATTATTTCGTTGAAGTTAATATAATATATATTGGATAAATAAATTAATTTTGTAAATATTTTATATAGCTGAATGGAATTTTATTTTATTTTTTAGTTTCTAGTTTATAAAAGCGCGTTTTGATAATTTTTAGACTAAAATTGTATCATTAGAAACGCATTCTTTACTTGTTGCTCTGACAAAGATGGTCGTTTTACTGGATGTAATTAAAAACTGTTGAAAATACCGCAATCAACAGTGATACTATTCGTCGCTTTAAATATACTGGTACAAATAAAAATAGAAAAAGAACTGGCCGTCCCTGCAAAACATGAAAGGATGAAGACAAGTCAGTTATACTCTCATGTAAACGAAATAGACGGTTAACAGCCCAAGAAATAACATCTAACTTCAATGGTGCTTATAATAAAACTATTTCAGAAAGAACTGTAAAACGTAGCTTGAAACTGTTGGCGTAAATGGTAGAGTAGCTGTTGGAAAACCTCTTCTAAAACCAATAAATCGGAAAAAGAGGCTTCAATGGGCTTTAGCACATTCAAATTGGACAGATATAGACTGGCCAAATGTAATGTGGGCGGATGAATCCAAATTTCTTGTTTTTGAAACAAAGCAACGGATTTATGTGCAACAAATAGCTACTTAAAAATTTCATTCACAGTGTATACAGCCTACTGTCAAACATGATGGAGGTTCAGTAATGGTGTGGGGCTGTTTTGCTTTTAATCAGATTGGTAATCTTGTGAAAATAAATGGAATTCTTGATAAGAACGTATATCATAAGATATTATGAAGACATGCGGTGCCTTGTGGAAAACGTCTAATTGGCCACGGGTTTACCATGCAACACGATAATGACCCAAAACACACAGCTAAATACTGTACAAACTATTTGCAAATAAAAAGAAGATTGGGGAGAACTCCAAATTATGGCATGGCCCCCAAAATCCCCTCTTTTCAACCCAATGGAGTTACTTTGGGAACAACTGGATTGCGAGATAAGAAAAGAGTGTCCTACATTAACAACTCGTTTGTGGTCAATTTTGCAACGAGTGTGGATAAATATTTTTCCAGTTTATTGGATAATTTAATTAAACGTATGCCAAAACTTTTGTTTGTGTTATATTGCAAAAACTTGATTATTTTTATAATAGGTTTAAACACGTTGATTAGTTTGTAATTATTTTTAATGATATTTGGCTAATTGTAATTAGTTAACTTGTTATTTTATACATTTTCTTAAAAAAAACAGAGTGAGCGAAAATTTTTGCCGGTCAGTATATATATATATATATATATATATATATATATATATATATATATATATATATATATATATATATATATATATATATATATATATATATATATATATATATATACATATATATATAAAAGTAAGATGAAAAAAAACAACTTTTTTACGCTACTTAATATATATATATATATATATATATATATATATATATATGTATATATATATATATATATATATATATATATATATATATATATATATATATATATATATATACATATATATATAAAAGTAAGATGAAAAAAAACAACTTTTTTACGCTACTTAATATATATATATATATATATATATATATATATGTATATATATATATATATATATATATATATATATATATATGTATATATATATATATATATATATATATATATATATATATATATATATATATATATAAAAGTAAGATGAAAAAAAACAACTTTTTTACGCTACTTAATATATATATATATATATATGTATATATATATATATATATATATATATATATATATATATATATATATATATATATATATATATATATATATATATATATATATATATATATATATATAAGTAAGATGAAAAAAAACAACTTTTTTACGGTACTTAAAGTTTCATGCCGTTTGCGGCACTCATCAGCCATATATTTAAATCAAGAAAAAACCCTTCAAAAATACAATTTAAAAACCGTTTCAAAATTAAAAAAAACAATGGAATGAGTTCTGACGTCAAATAATAATAATAGTAAGAATAATGGCAATAATAATAATACAAATAATGACAATATGAAAAAACAACTTTTTTAATCGTCAGTGTCATATTGGGAAAGAAGGAATCTGTTTCTATGTCTACACTTAGAAACAATCTCACTTCTTTTATTCAATAAATTAGTATTTTTATAATATAGAATTTCATATTTTTCGGTGAGACATAATTTGCAAGATTTGGATGTATAAAATAAAAGTCTCTGTCCGTTGTTTAATAAAAGTTTAACAAGCAACATTGTATATCAAGCAACTGTTACAACAGATAATCTTGATTCATCTTCTAATGAAAAATCCTACATTGGGATAAGTGAGACCCCTTTTAAATTAAGATACGCTAATCACGTTAAATCATTTAACATCTCTAAATACAAAAATGATACTAAACTCTCAAAATATGTAAGTTAAAAGAAGCTAATGTAGTCCCTATAGTTAAGTGGAAAATTCTCAGGCGATGTAAAGCATATAATCCAACATCCAAATCTTGCAAATTATGTCTCACCGAAAAATATGAAATTCTATATTATAAAAATACTAATTTATTGAATAAAAGAAGTGAGATTGTTTCTAAGTGTAGACATAGAAACAGATTCCTTCTTTCCCAATATGACACTGACGATTAAAAAAAGTTGTTTTTCCATATTATCATTATTTTTATTATTATTATTGTCATTATTATTACTATTATTATTATTTGACGTCAGAACTCATTCCATTGTTTTTTTTAATTTTGTAACGGTTTTTAAATTGTATTTTTGAAGGGTTTTTTCTTGATTTAAATATATGGCTGATGAGTGCCGCAAACTGCATGAAACTTTATATACCGTAAAAAAGTTTTTTTTTTTTAATCTTACTTTTTTATTTATATATATATATATATATATATATATATATATATATATATATATATATATATATATATATATATATATATATATATATATGTATATATATTTATATATGTAGATATTTATATACATATATATATATAAAAATATATATATTTATATATATATATATATATATATATATATATATATATTTATATATATATATATATATATATATATATATATATATATATATATATATATATATATATATATCGTAAGCATCGATACTGACATTATTATATTTTCCTGCAAAAGTATTTTTTGGCTTTCGTTCTTTTTTATCGTGGTTGTCAACGATAAAAGTATTAGTGTGGTTTTAATGGTATAAACATTATAGCCACATATAAGCCGCACCAACGCCACCCTATAAAAGAGAGTGGTAATTATATTGTTAAGATCCAATTGCTATATATAGACCACATTAAATTTTCTTGTCGGGAACGCATTTAAATTAAAATCGTCCACAAGGTAAAAGCATTTACCGCAAATATCATAACAATTTTTTTTATTTTTACAATTTAATGTAAAAATTACTTAAATTTATTTATAAAATCTAATATTTTTTTCCTTTTTTTTTTCTGTTGCAGGCTATGGTTAGTTTATTTTATATTTTAAATGTTCTTCCTGAAAAGACTTCAGCATTCAGTCTTCAGCAAGTTTCCTCCCAACTATGTAATTTTATTATATTCATTTTGTATTTTCAACGACAAAAACATTATGGAAGCCCGGTGGCCCAACGAACTTGCATATTTTTTTAAACGCATGGGCTAATAGCCTACACTTTATAACTAATATTTACATGCTTCTAGTTTATATTATATATGTATTATGTATTATTAACACACATATGTGCAAAATCACCTTTTCAGGTGATTTTGCACATATGTGTTACATAATACATAATACATATATAATATAAACTAGAAGCATGTAAATATTGTATTTGATAATGCACACAAATATAAATTATAGGCATGTAAATAAAGCATTTACCTCAAAAGTCGTATTTTAGACTTTTAAATCCATTTTTAAGCCCATTTTTGTCACGTTTGAACAAGTTTTAAAACTCGGAAAAATTAATTTTTTTTCTTTCCAGAGTTTTTTTTTTTTTTTTAAGAATAAAATAAAAACGCGTGTTAGTTTGTTATTGATGGGAAATATTTTAAGTAAATATGTCAACTAAATTACAAATATATGCGATTTTTTTATTTGTTGCGCATTACTGTATATTTTCAGATATTTCTTTTTGAAAGAAGTATAGCATGTGCTATACTTCTTTCAAAAAGAAATATCTGATAGATACATGCAACAAAGTTCAAAAAGAAACTTCTTATAGATACATGCAACAAAGTTCTAAATGAGTTATTATTTTTTTAAAAATGTTTTAATGTATTCTTTTTTGTTTATCTTGATGCTCTTGCTTTTTCCTCCATGATTGCTTTTGTAGTTGTTTAAGAATAAAAGCAAATCTGTCTTTTCTCTTCATTTCTAGCAATATCAATGTTGTCTTTATGAGTATAGGAGTATGCAATATGTCGCAATTTTTTCTCAAGAAGAACTTTTCTTGTTTTCTAGCAATCAGCAAATTGCTCCATTTCAGATAATTATTAACTTAAGTTATATGAAATGCATAAATATATAGTCTACAAAGGTTCCAGTATAAAAAAAATGATTTTGATAGTTAATAAATCAGTTATAATACATTTTTTTCTAAATAAAGAACTTAACAATTTTTTATCTCATCTAGGATATGAGAGCTAACTTTAGCAAACGAATAGGTATAACAAGTAAAATTAGATTTTAGCAGAATCAGTCTTTAAATCTTTCAAACGACACACATAGTTTCTGGACCCTTAGCAATCTGTCTTTTCTCTTCATTTCTAGCAATATCAATGTTGTCTTTATGAGTATAGGAGTATGCAATATGTCGCAATTTTTTCTCAAGAAGAACTTTTCTTGTTTTCTAGCAATCAGCAAATAGCTCCATTTCAGATAATTATTAACTTAAGTTATATGAAATGCATAAATATATAGTCTACAAAGGTTCCAGTATAAAAAAAATGATTTTGATAGTTAATAAATCAGTTATAATACATTTTTTTCTAAATAAAGAACTTAACAATTTTTTATCTCATCTAGGATATGAGAGCTAACTTTAGCAAACGAATAGGTATAACAAGTAAAATTAGATTTTAGCAGAATCAGTCTTTAAATCTTTCAAACGACACACATAGTTTCTGGACCCTTACCTGATTGTTCTAGCCCAAGCTGATGAAAAATGTGAAAAAAGAGTTGAAATTGATCACAAACTATGGGTGAAAAAATAAAAAAGTAAAAATGGCTGTCAATAGGTAAACCCATCTCATCTGCCTCGAAATGCTGCAATTGTTTTTCGTCTTGATGCTGTAAACCATTGCTCTGACTGCAGGTGTCGTGCAGTAGTAGAGCGCTTGCGTCAGCAGCATGAGATTTTGCTTTAAAACCAGCTTTAGGCAAATTTTACTACATTAGCAAGGAAAGAAATGTAACTTTCCTGTTAAATTCTCTTTCGAAATGCTTTGTAATAAGACCATTAGGACTTCCTGGACTATTTAGGAATCTAAAATAAAAAGTTGAATTAAAAAAACAGTTAAGCTTATAAAATTCAACATTGATGTTGCTAGAAATAAAGAGAAGTGACAGGTTTTGCTTTTATTTATGAAAAATACGAAAGCAAGTATGAAGGAAATAGCACCAAAAAAAACAATAAATCAATAAAACAAAAAAATTTTGTAAATAACAACTCAATAAGAAATTTGTTGTATGAGTTTGCTTGACGTTTTATGCAAAATATATGTGGTGCTTGTTTCAAAAAACTTAAAGAATATCTGAAAAGTTACCGTAATGCGCAAATTCGGAAAAAATTGCATAAATTTGCAATTTTTTAGACAGGTTTGGATACAATATTTTCAATAAATAAAGTTACCATGCATTTTTTTTGGTTCTTCTAACTAAGAAATTTGTGGGAAAAAAAAGTAATTTTTTTGAGTTTTAGAAGTTGTATAAACGTGCCAAAAATGGACTAAACAGGTTCAAAAGTCTAAATTATGACTTTTGTGGCACTCTAAAGCAGCAACCTTTAAATTTAAAAAAGAAATTGTGCTATTAAAATACGGGTTTGCCCAGCAAATAATGGTAGATTAAAATTTTTCATGACCTCAAAATGAAGCAGTCTAATGTACATATATAATATAAACATTCGAAAAAAACATTTTCTGAAGCTGCTATTCATTGTAAATAAACGGGTTGAGTACGCAGTTTAAAGTGCAACACATTTCAAAAGTCATCATTTGAAAACCTTTCAAGTTTATAGTAAAAGAATATAACAATGATGCTAAAATGAGGAGCGTCCAGCATATAAAGATGCTCAGTACAAGAACCATAAGCATTTTTGTAATTCGAACTTGTTTAAAATGCTTTTTGATTGCATGTTTTTGTTGATTCTCTTTTGCATTTCTATTTTGTAAAATTAAACAATTTTTTCTGTTTAAAGTTTTTTTATTTTTTATGGGCGGAGAGGCTTCAGGCAATAAATACATCTTTGCACTTTTATTGTTTGAGCTATGTACTGTTTGCATCGGATTAGGTATTGATGAAAAAACAACATTTTCAAATGTTAGTTGCTTTTCTAGATGCTCAGAACTAAAAATAGGGTTGAGGTTGCTCCTTATTTGTATTTTTTTATGCTTATTTAACAGAAAAAATATTCGCAAATATAAACCTCCTAAAAAACCCAATGGCACTAGGTAAACAAGTAGAATTAGAAAAAACGAATAAGACTTTGACTTTATTCCATTAATTGTACAAAAGTTAGAACCTGACTTAAACTCACTCCAACCAATCAGAGGTGGAATGGAAATTAACGCTGAAAATATCCACACACCAATTATGATTAAAGTTGTTCTTTTATTTGTGTAAAGGTTTTTTACTTCGTTTGGTTTTGCAACATTTAAATATCGGTTAATGCTAATCATAACAAGAGTTCAAATTGATGTCGTTAATAAAAGTGTGTTCAAAAATCCAATTGCATCACACAGGAAATTTCCCAGCAGCCACTTATTTGCAACGGTGGTAATAAAGATAACAGGTATACCACATAAAGAAAATAATAGATCCGAAATCGCAAGTTGTAAAACAAAATAGTTTTTATATACATTTAAACACCATTATTTGAATTTTGTTAAAAGTTGCACTGACATTATTTGTACAGTAGTCATTTATTATTTACTTGTTTACTTTAATTTTGATTTTAATTCGTAATATTTGTAAATAATTTGTATCACGAACGGAAAAGTTTAAAATTTGTATTTATTTATTTTATTTAAATTTACTAAGTCCAAAGTTCTTCAACAGCGGTTCTCGGTGACAAGACCTGTATGGTCTTTTTTGAGTATCCGCGTTCTTTATCTTTATTCTTTATTTTTCTTTTTTTTTAACGATTTATTTGCATGTATTTTTTCTTATTGATATGTTTGTAAATATTGTGTTAAATATTGTAATAAAGAACAAAAAAAAAAAAAAAAAAAAAAAAACTTACTTATTGATATGATTTTTGATGTTGCAAAATCCATATGTTTTGAGTTTCAGATTTTTCGGGTTTCAGGTGTTTCCATTTTTTTTTATACACGAGTATGATTCCTAAATTAGGAAAACAATAGTTTCAAATCAGTTGCATCTTAAAATATTTTAAACAAGTGTGGGAACAAAATATAAGAAACATACAAAAGTATTGTAAATTCTGTACTTTGAATAATCTAAATAAGTAAACTAACTTAAAAATGATATTGTTCAAAGAGTTTATAAAAGTATTTAACCAGAATGCAGTGGCATGATGAATAAACTTGTTGAAAACCGGCGATAAGGAAAAGGAGAAACCTTAGTGCTTTATATTTGATATTAAATAACGAAATATGAGAAACTTAAGTTAATTATATAAATTAGAAAATTTAGTTAATTGTATGATACCTATCGATTTATTCTTTATATTTAATGTGTATTTATAAAAGGAACTTGCACCTTTTAAATGAGTGGAAAAGGAAAGAGCTACAATTTTGTGAAATGTGTATACATAATATAAAGTGTATTTTTTCTTCCATTTATTTCAAACAATAATTTTATAAACCATTTACTGTATCTTAAAAACTCGCTAACTCAAACTTTATATTTATATTTATATCTAATAATATTTTAGCTCAAAATTTAATCTAAAGTTTCATATAAAACTCATTTGTTCATGTTTCATATACTAAGCTAATTTTTTTTTATCACTTTTCACCACTAAATAATTTAGCTTGTTAAAAACAAAACTAAATTAAAATTGATTGGTTGAAATTAAATTCATCAATGAGTTTCTCAAGACTTTTTTCTGTTAATGGGGAAAAAATAGGTTTTATTAATAATGAATGCAAATAGTTTTTGTGATATCACAACATTTCCTTAGCTTTCTGCCACGTCTCTTCGTTATATTCAAAAAATGTATAACTTTTTTTTTTTTTAATGCTATTTAGAATGTTTGCGGAAATAAAATCAAGTTACATTACATTCTAAATAATTTAACACACAAATAAACAAACATGTTACCACTATTTTTTAAGACAAGATTGCACAACATAGACATAAAAGTATAAAATAAGACTTGCATAACCTAATATCATGGTGTATTTGTAAACTAGAATTATGAGACAAACAGGATTTGGTGGGGAAACATTTTAAATATTTGATTATTAAATTTGAATATTAAAGCCGCATAATCCAAAGTTAAATTCATTACGCATTTCTTGATGTAACTTTTGTCATATTTTTAAATTTCGAGAAAACTAAAAACCGTCAAAATAAAGATTTGAGATCTTGGATCTTGGTCATGTCATTAGAATTAGTTTCATTTAACAAGAATAACCTCAATAATCTTAATTAGGTAGAGGGCATATTTTTTTCCTCTTGTGTTTGAAAACTAAAAGTAAAAACTTTCTGAAATTTCATGATTTTTAATTAAATAAAGTATTAAAGTATATTATGAGTAAAAAGAGGGGGAAAATTTTTTATTTTTTCAACAACTTTTTCCGAAAATTGCAAAAATATCTTAAAAAGGTTGTAAAATAAGTCATTTTGAACCTATTTTTGAAAAATGATAACTTAAAAACCACTACAAACTAGAGCTTCATATGCAGTAAAACGTTTTATATGCTTAAAATGAAATCAAATTGAACAAAACACACACTTGAACCAAAATTAATGTCAAAACTCGTAATAAAAGTTGTAGTTTTTGATTTTTTTTGGAATAACACCAAAAATTGGAGGGTCAGCTGATGAAATAAAACAAAAAATATATAATAGTTCATGAAGTACTTTGTTTTTGAAGTCAGCTTTGCTTCAGGCCATTTACCATTGTATTTAAAACAATCCCTAAAAATTTGAAGGAAAAACCTCGAGTAGTTTATAAGCTATGAATCTTCAAAAATTACAAATTGCGCAAAAAAGCATATGCTAAAAAACAGCAATAAACATTTTATAATTAAAAAAAGATGAAAAACTTCCAAATGAGTAACGTTTGTAAGTTCAATTCTTATTAATGGCTTTTAATTGCAATTTTCTTTCTAAATTGTCTTTTTTGCTCATATTGGTAATGCGTTTTTGATCTTTAAAATATACGAACATTGTGGTTTTAAAACAGTCTCAAGCTTGAAGTGACTCATTACTCTCAGAACATCAGCAAAAACCTCATTTAAATACAACACAGCTGAGTTTACTCTTAACTTAAGCTTTGTAGATAAAAATGTTGTTTTGGGTAATATAAAAAGTACAAAACTTTTCTTATACCTTAAGAAATTATCATATAATACTATTTGACTTACACACACTTATATTATATAAACAATAGGCAAACTATGTTGGCTTATTAAATTAACACGTTACTAACAAAATCTGACTTCTTCTTTTTCTTTTGGCATTTCCCGTTAAAGGATCGCCACAGCGGATCAAACTCCACCATCTAGCCCTGTCGTGAGTGTCCTCCACTGACACACCAGCCACTCTCATATCCCCAACCACTGCATCTATAAACCTCCTCTTAGGTCTACCTCTTCTCCTCTAACCTGGAAGGTCCATCGCCAAAACCTTCCTGCCAATAAAGCTCTTCTGTCTCCTCTGTACATGTCCAAACCATCTCAATCTCAATTCTCTAACTTTATCTCCAAAACATGCTACATGTGCTGATCCTCTAATAAACTCATTTCTGATCTGATCCTTCTTCGTCACTCCAAATGAGAATCTTAACATCTTCATCTCAGACACCTCCATCTCCCTAACTTGTCTCTTTGTCAGTGCCACTATCTCCAGTCCATACAATATAGCAGGTCTCACTATTGTCCTATAGATCTTACCCTTCATTCTAGCCGACACCCTTCTATCACAGATCACACCCGACACTTTGTGCCATCCACACCACCCTGCTTGCACTCTCTTCTTTACCTCTCTTTCACTTCCTCCATTGCTCTGTACCCTCGACCCTAAGTAGGTAAACTCGTCGACCTTCACCAAATCAACTCCTTGTAACTGGACCTGTCCACCGTCTGCCCTCTCATTCACACACATGTACTCTGTTTTACTTCTGCTCACTTTCATTCCCCTGCTTTCCAAAGCATACCTCCATCTTTCTAAGTTTACCTCCACTTGCTCGCTACTCTCACAACAGATCACAATGTCATCAGCAAACATCATAGTCCAAGGAGACTCCTGTCTAACTTCGTCCGTCAGTCTGTTCATAACAATTGTGAACAGGAAGGGACTCTTCTTCTTCACCTCCAAAACCATCATACATATCACCATCCTATGCTGTTTAGCTACACTCTCTCCTGGTACAACCTTGCAATCACTAACCTCTTTCAGGTTTCTTCTCCTACAGAGGATGTAGTCGATCTTTGCCTCTTCCCCCACTATTATACGTCACCCTGTGCTCTTCCTTTTTCTTAAAATAAGTGTTAATTACAGCCATATTTATCCTTCTAGCAAATTCTGCGCCATTTGTCCTTCTGTATTCTTTTCTTTAACCCCATACCTACCCATCACCTCCTCATTGCCACTGTTCCCTTCACTAACATGTTCATTAAAATCTGCTCCAAGAATCACTCTCTCTTCAATAGGAATTTGTAGAACAACTTCATCTAACTCTCTCTAAAAATTCTTCTTTCTCCTCTATATCACAATTCCTGATGAGCATAAGCACTGATGACATTCATCACCACCCCATCAATCTCTAACTTTACACAGATCACTCTGTCACTTACTTTCTTTACCTCCACTACACTCTTACTAAACTCCTCTTTCAGAATTACCCCTACTTCATTTCTCTTCCTGTCGACACCATGGTAGAAGAGTTTGAAGCCACCGCCAATGCTCTGGCCTTGCTTCCCTTCCACCTGGTCTCCTGTACACACAGTATTTCTAACTTCCTCCTCTCCATCGCATCAGCTAGCTCTCTCCCTTTACCGGTCATAGAGCCCACATTCAACGTACCAAATTTAACCTCCACCTTCCTGCTCATCCTCCTCTCTTTCAGCTTCAGAGCTCTCTTCCTAAATATTAAAAGATATTGTATATAACTTATATATTAAAAAACCTTAGATAAGCTTGAAATTTCAATAGTTTGAGTATTTTGAAACAAAAGGTTCGACGTACGGAAAGCGTCGTTTAAATAAGATGTTTATTGTGTTGGCCAATAAATCTATTTATTGGCCAACACAATCTATATCAATAAATCTCCTAATTATGCCTAAATAAAAAGAAACAACTCACGATAGACTAAGTTTATGTCAAAATAGGTTTCAAAAACATTTACAGTTATGTTGAAATAAAAGTTGAGATTTATTTAGTGGTGAGCCATTATAATAGAGTCTCTTGTGAGTTGTCGGTAAACAAGGATAGTTGGAACTCAACAGAAAATACCACCAACTTACTTAACAAACCGTCTTTTTTTAAAATGAGTTCAATTTATAAGCTTTTAATAAACTTCTTTCAAATTTGAAAACCCATCAATTTTATCTTTTGATGGTTTTTTTTTTTTTATGTATGTTTTGCTATTCTTTACAATAACTAAATTATTATTAGTTGTTCAATTAATCTATTAATAAAAAAAGAATAGCAAAAAGATTAAAAAGATTCTAATCTAAAGCTTCTAATAATATTTGAAACATGTGTTTGAACCGTATGTTCCGTATGTTCGTTTTATTATTATCACATAAATCAATTTTTATAATAATAATAAAACGAAGCTTTAATAATTAAACAACTTGTTAAAAAAATCGGAAATAGATATATCGGCCAACACAATAAATATCTTATTTAAACGATGCTTTCCGTACGTCGAACTTTTTGTTTGAAAATATTCAAACTATCGAAATTTCAAGCTTATCTAATGTTTTTTAATATACAAGTTATATACAATATTTTTTAATATATAAGTAATATACAAACCATACGATTCTTTTTTATAGGGAATATTTTATCTATATGGAAAAATTTATGCTTGTTTTATTTATTCATACAAAAATGTTTGACGCATTTAAAGATTCTCAGATAATGATAGCAATTTTTGAAACTTTGTTCTTATTTTTATACTTTAATGTATAAAAAAGAAGTATTTTTTATACATTAAAGCATAAAAATTGAACTCATTTGTTTTCCATTGACAGTAGCTATTAATTTCCTTGAATAATCACATGACTCCTTAATCCATAAATTGCAAACATTGTTATTTGGGAAAGAAGTTGTAGTGTGATAACTATTTGAAATAAAATTGTGATACAAATTTTGATTGTTTTGTACTTTGTGACTTTAAAAATTTATACAATTACTAATAACTTGTTAGTGCTGCTTACGAATTTACCAGTTTTTTTACAATAAACACATTGCCGCGCTGACTAACGAACTTGAAATACATTGTTAAAACAAATGATTATACACTTTTCACGCATGATAAACGATTCTCTAAAAAAAAAAAAAAAGTTTTTTAAATATAATTTAACTTTATCAACAAAAAAAACTGTTTAAGTAAAGTTACTTTTTCATTTACTTGAAAATATGCTAACACCCGATATCTCAATAGAAACAGCTTTTTCTCTCAATTTGCATTGGTCGGAAGTTCAATCTGTTGTGGCTTTCCTTTTACTATATCCTTAAAACAACAAAGTTGTATGAGAACTAAGATTGAATAGATATAAAAATAAATAAATAAGATATAAAAAATTTAGTACCGATTTTGATAAAGCATGTAATATTTTGATTAGTTTAAAATTTAGATAAAAACACTAAAAATTAGTTTTTAAGAAAAAAAATAAACAGTAAAAATTAATGTAAATAGCAAACACTCTCTAGTCTAGCAATAAGCCAACTCACTTTATCTTTCAGATGCTGTTTCTGTTTCCTGGTTCAATTCTGAGTCATTATTTTACATCACCACTTCCATTTACATTTTTTAAAAACATTAATAACACTATCGTTCAAATGGAAGGAAATACTGTCAACTAATACTTTTTTTAATTTGTTTTATTACGTATGGTAATAACGCCCAAAGTTACTAATACTCAAACTGACTTTATCAAACCAAACAGGTTTGATTCTATTAAATCGAGAAATCTTTGAAACATGTCTTAATTATGAGTCTTTTAAATAAATGAATAAATTAAAAACTGTATTTGGTGGCAAAATTTCACGCCATCTGGTTTCATCATTGTTCCAAATGTTACAACGAGTAAATCCTTCAAGTTCATGCTTAATGCTTTCAAAATGAAAATTTAATTCTTCTTGTTTTACATCGAGTTTATCTAATGGAAGTTTTCAACTACACATAACCATTATTCTAATAGAAAATAAATGCTTCTCATCGTGAGAGAATGTGGTTAGTGCACAAATGCACTATGAGTATCGTTGGTGCACCAATGCACTATGAGTATCGTTGGTGCACCAATGCACTATGAATATCGTTGGTGCACCAATGCACTATGAGTATTGTTGGTGCACTAATGCACTATGAGTATCGTTGGTGCACCAATGCACTATTCATGCTTTGAACTCATTTTATTATGCATACTACTTCTTGGTATATTAAACATTTTTGAAGTTTGACGGTTAGGGTTTCCTTCATAAATTTCTTCCATACACTTTTCAAAAGAATGGTGTTAGAAAAAGCATTGAATATACAATTTCCAATATTATGTTTGTAATATTTACGAGTCATTACAAGTAACACAAACAAACTCTGCAACTTTGCATTAGTACTTGTGAAAATAAATGTGCTGTTTATTAACTTACTTCTATATTTAACAAACTATAATTTATAGTTGGTAGTCACATAATTATTAAATAAGTCAATTATTGAACACTATTAAACTTGCCTTTAGAGTATGAGTATAAATAATAGTATCAATGTTACCCCAAAATATTATTAAATATTGAGGTAACTTTGACCATTTCTTACAAATTTTGATCTTCACCAAAACAACATTTTTTATTCTTGTTTTTTGGTTATTTTTTACCTAGATAGTGATCGAGCGAAATGCAATCAATCACAATCTAGGTAAAATTTATTTACCAAAAATGGATATCTTAAAGCTTTATTAAACATTATCATTTTGATTAAATAATTTGAAAAAAATTTTTTTTAATTAAATGTTAAACTTGAGAATTAACAAAAATAAAATTTGGTTTGTTTGAGAAAGAAATGATTTTCTTGTTTAAAATAATATTCATATTTTATCAAGTTTTTTATCGTTATTACTTGAAAGATAATATTTTTGTTATGAGTATAACTTTTATATAAATAAATATATATATTTAATATTGCAATTAATTTCAAAAAAATCCAACTTTTATCCTAATTTTATATAATCGAGTAAGTGTTAAACTATCTGCTGTTTCTCTTCAATTAACTCTTTTTTAAGTTAAGCGAAACAGTTTTTAATTGCATTTACGCGGAAATTTCCCTTGGAAAGCAATGTCCAATTGGACAACTACTTCAATTAAACAACAATTTCAACGCTACAATATCCTTTGGCCAACTTTAAAAAATGAAATGGCGGTATAAGTTGCTGGCGGTATTGCAGTATAAAAAGGGCATTCTAGCTTCTTTTTTTTTTTAAACTATATCCCTATCCATAATCTCATAAGTCATTTCAACATTAATGCTAACCATATTCTCATATCATATTTCAACCATTATCATTACCATAATTTCTTATCATATTTCAACCATTATCACAACCATAATATCTTAACTTATTTTAACCATTATCATAACCATAATTTCTTATCATATTAAAGCTATAACTTCAACCATAATTTCTGAGCTAAAATAAAATAATATAAAAATAAAATAATAGTAGTATACCAACCATAATGGTAGTATACCAACCATAATATATTAATATATTATGGTTACATCATAACTTTAATTTCTGAGCCAAAATAAAAAAAATATAAAAATTTTCTAATTTTAAATCAATTTTTTTAAGTTAAGCGAAAATGAAACATAGCTACGCATAATAGTAAAACTGTCCTATTAAAACATAAAAACTTCCAGATTGTCCACCTTGTGCATTCCCAGAATTTATTGTAACCACTATTCTTCTTCCACCTTTTTTTTACAGACTTATTAATTCTTTATTGTTAACCCATGAGTTGAACAACTCAGGATATTCATACCACTTTACTAATAATTTGTTTTTGAGTTTACGAATAACTTTTTCAATCCTAAAAATGTTTTGATCAGTTTTTTGCATTTCTAGTTCATAAAAAGTACCTTTTATTTCTTCACCATTATTGTCAGTTACTTTATACGTAGGCGGATCTGTGAACTAAATCTATGACACAGTAAAAATCTCCTCAGTCCATCTCAGTCTGTATCCTTTTTCAAACGTTACCTTCTTTTTAGTTATCCTAACTGTATCACCAATTGAAAACATTGATTTTACGGACTCGCGCATTTCTATTTAGACTTAATCAAACAATAATTTCATTCTTTTTACCGCTAGCTTCAACTGATGTCATTTTAATTGAAGAATGTCTTGTGTTGTTGTATTCATTTACCATTTCTTCTAAAACGTTGATATTTTTTCTAGTAGGATTAGCTGAAAAATACTTAAACATTTTCTCTTTCATTGTTCTATTCCAACGCTCAACTACACAACTTTTTCTTCATTTTCAATTGAATATAACTCAACACCTAGCGCTTTAGCATGTTTATTATAAAATTCTAATCCTTTATCCACCCACATTTTTTGACACTTTTTTTCTTTAAAGATTTTATTTGATGCATTAGCAACATCAACTCCAGTTTTACTTTTCAATAGAACAATCAATACGTACTTTGAAAAAACGCCTATCACCATTAATAAGTATTTTATACCGTCATTGAATTTGGAAAAAGATTGCATGTCAACTAAATCAGCAGCCCATATTTCATCGATTCCATTTACAATAACTTTTCTTTTGCTGAAATTTTTTACAACTGGTCTATGAAATTCGTTTGCAAGTTTGTCAGTCCATTTTAATTCTTTATCCTCGTCTTTTTTACAGATCGTTAGTTGTTTTTTGAACACCTAATCCAAACATTGTTTTAGTTGATATAATTGGTTTTATAATACCTCGTTCAATACTTTCACGTATTGTTGGATTTTTTTATAGAATCCATTTCTTCAAGCATAATTTTATCAGCTTTATTTCTTCTTGCAGTATCTTGAAAATATTTATACGCAAGATCTCGATGGTAAGCTGCATTATCAACTCTATCTACAGGTTTACTCTACAGGTTTACATTCTTTATATGCGTCAGTAAAAGTTAATCTTTCATCTAAGTTAGTATCAGGACCTGAAAATTTCAAACCAGCTAAATGCATTTCACCTGAGAACTTTGACCGTGGTAGTTTTATTTTATTTGTTTCTGAATTAATTGAACTAACTAAATCACCTCCTGTTTTTGCTGCAACAAATTTAGTTTTTGTTGTTTCACAAATAGCACAAGTTCAACGTAGCATATTTCTTTTGTTTTTACACAGTACATTTTTTATATATGTTGATAAATGAAATTCTTAAATATATAAAATGGACATTATAGATATATCATGGAATGTAAATAAAGGTAATCGTAACAATAATAAGTTATTACCTAAAAGTATAAGAGGAATCATTGTTAGAAAGTCAGGTTGCAGAAAAACTGCTTTATTATTGAATTTACTTTTAGACCTGGTTGGTTAGACTATAATAATCTACAAGTTTTTGAAAATTCTCTTTTTCAACCTGAATACAAAATATTAAAACGATCTTTTGAAAAAAATTACCAAAAGAAGTTATTCTTGAACTATTTAAGTTACAAGATAAAATAGAAAAATTAAAAACCCTGAGTTTATAATTGAAGACATTTCAAAAAATTTTAATGAGAAAACAGATATGGAGTGCAAGTTTTTTGAAACAGCAGAAGATGTACCATGTTCTGAAGATCGTGATATTGACGAGAATAATTTGATGATATTTGATGATGCAAATTTTATATGTTTATTTCCGCAAGATTCAAAGAATTTAAATCACATTTATTATGATCATGTTTCAAGTGATATGTCAAAAAATGAGTTTAAAAATTTTTGTAAGCAAGCTTGGTCAGTGCCACATGAATTTGTTATTATAGATCTATCTTCTAAAAGAGATTATGGAAAATAAAGAAGTGGATTAAACTGTTTTTATATACCAACTTGTGGATTTTGAAATATTATTTTGTATATAAAAAAAAAATGCCTTGTATAGTAACAAGTTTTTTTTTTTTTTTTTTTTTGTCACTTTTATTTCGCTGATTAAACAATATTACAATTTTTCATATAAAATAGATAACATCGTAAACATAAAAAACCTTTATAAAAAACATTTTTAATCTTTTTAATTTATAATATATATATATATATATATATATATATATATATATATATATATATATATATATATATATATATATATATATATATATATATATACTGTTATAATCAGTCAGGGACTCAAAGAGGGTAAGGATGATGCGTTTATCATCACAACCTGTTCATAGAGCCCCTTTAGTCACTCATTGGAATAAAAATAAAAAAACACTTTAATTTTTAAAGAAAAATAAAAAATTTTATAAAATTAAAACACATAAGAAGAAAAAAAGAAAAAATACAAAAAAATCTGAAAACAAATAATGTAAACTATAATATATATGTCAGGAATTAGGGAGATGCATTTTAGTTTGTTGTTTAAACGATGAAATGCTTTTTAGGTCTTTAATATTTTTATTTTGAAAACGATTCCATATTGATGGACCACGGTTTGTAATTAAAAAACTTGACTAATTGATTGATTGAAATTGAATGAGTGGAAATAGCAATAGCATAAAAACTACGTTTGCTCCTATTTTTCAACTTAGTAAAGATAAAGAATATGAAATTGCTCTAGTTTGTTTAGAAAAATATTACAATTTTCCTAATTTGGGTTCTTCAAGCAACAATTTTAGATATAGTACAGATAATACAGCAACTTGGTATGATATAAACATTGCATAAAGATGTTATGAGATTACTGATATAAATGATTATATTCAATTTATTATGTCTCAAAACGGTAGTTATATCGCAGGAGTTGCAAATATTTCAATTGAAGCAAATAATAATACATTAAAATCCCCTTTAAATATTGCACCTGGTTTTAAAGTTGATTTTTCAACTCCAAACTCATTTAGAACTGTTTTAGGTTTTAATAGTCAAGTATATTCATCAGGTTCTTATCAATCAGCTAATATTGTTAACATATTGAGAGTTAACAGTATACGAGTAACAACTGATATAGTAGGATCATGTAAATGGAGGAACACAAAACATTGTGCATCTATTTTTCCCAAGTGTAAGTCCTGAATTTATAATTGTTCAAGAGCCGTTAAACTTAATTTATTTACCAATAGCACTCAAAATAATTTCAAAAATGGATACTAATTTGCTTGATCAAAATGGAAATCCTTAGAATTTAAGAGGAGAAAAATAATCTATTAGATTTCATATGAAAGAAAAAAATAATTTTATAATATAAAATGAGTAAATATACTACTATCAAAATAAATGTTTCGCAGAGGCAATTAGAAAAACTTAAAAAAGCAATTAAAGATGATTTGATATAAATGGTGAACATGTATTAGTTGTAACAAATACACAATTGAATAAAGTTAAAAGAGCATATGAAAAAGGTGCGGGTGTAATAATTAATTTAAGTAAAACGCAACTAGCTCACAATTCTCAAATAGAGGGAGGATTTATCGGTGCACTTTTTCATTTACTTGGTACAGCTGGAAAATTTTTATTATCAAGCGTTGCTCTTGCAACAGGACTATTGACAGGAGTAGGTTTAGCAGCTGGATCAGCTATGGTTGATAAAATTGCTGGAAGGGGTGTTGTGTACTTAAAAAAGAATGGACAAGGGGTTAAAATGACAGCTGCAGGATCTGGTTTATATTTGAGACCATGGAGTAAGGAAGGTTCTGTAGGTGATGGATTGTACTTACGTAGTGGGAATGGATACACATCAGCAAGCTCTGGTTTATTACTAGGACCAAGTTCACCATTTTCTAATATTCCATTTTTATATATGATTTTCTGATATTTTTGAAAATCTTTTTTTACATATTTAACATGTCAAGAAATAATCCGTTAATACATAAATTTATAAACAAATATAAAAGAGTTGAGCTTTCTCAAATGCTTTTTAAGCCAAACAAATATTTAGAACACCCTTCATTATTAATAAATGAGAGTAGATATGAGATATTTGCACAACACGAGATTACAATAAAATCTCTATCACATCAAAATATTCTTTTAAAGTTTGGCGTAACAATTAATAAAAGTGTTGCGTTAGTTTCACTAAAACAAGAACTTAAATTAAAAATGTTAAGTTTACAAAGTTCTGTAATATCAGAGACTGTTCATGATATGGTAGTAAATGCTGTTAATAATTTGATTCTGATGTATTAATTAAAAAAGGAGTTTATGTTTTGTTAATTTATTGTAATAGTTTTTAAAATTTTTTTTTTTTCCCCTTATTAAAAATAGAATATCATAAAATATACCCAACTCATCCAGATGCGCCAACTAAAAATCAGGTGATTGATGGACATATAGATCGTCTAAATAAAATTAATGAGATTCAAAAATAAATAGAGCGTGAGAGAGAAAAGAGAACTATGTTAAGTAAAAAGTATCATAGAGCTGTAAAAATAATTTCAGCAATTGATAATAAATTATAAGCAAGCACTATGGCACTTGGAACTATTGGAATTGATTTTTTAGCAACAATAATTGCAGCACCAGTTGTTATTGCATGTGAGGGTGCAGCATTAGGAGTAGATCTTTTATCATTGATAGGTGGACAAGTTAATAAAAAATTAAATTTAAAAGCAGAAAATCATGAAAAGATTGAAGTCTTGCTGATTTGAAACTAAATTTAGTAAGAGATTATATATCTAAAGCTTTACTAGATGGACATATAAATGACAATGAATTTGAATTAATACTTAGTGAACTTGAAAAATCATGCATGAACAACTTAGAACAAAAAATGAAATTGAAATTGATGAACAAACTAAGGAATTCTTAATTAATCAAGGAAGAGATGAGGCAATTAATATACTCCGAAGTAGATTTAGTAAAAATTTAACGGTAAAAACACAAAATAATTTATTAAAATAAAACGTAAAAAAACGTAAAACACAACATAACGATTTATGTTGTGTTTTTTTATCTTTTTTATAAAAAAGCAAAATGTCATTTCTAAAAATTGAATATTCTGAAAAAAGAGATCAAATTGTTAAAGAATTCTTAGATAGTAAAAAAATAATACGGCAGAATAATTTATATGAAGCTAATTTACAGTTAGACCTGACACAATTGTACAAGCCATTAATTGATAGTTGAGATGGAATGAAAGAAAACATATCTAAGTTGCATGATCAAGCTAATAAATTTGCACTCACTTTTTCAAACGTTTATCCTGAAATAATGGATGAGCATGCATATAAAGAACTAATGCCTTCTTATGAAGAAACTAAGGACTTAAGGCTCGGAAAAATTGCAACAGATTACCTAAGAATGTATACAAATAGTAAAAAGTCTACAGAAACTAAGTTTAGAATACATTCTAAGGATGACAAGTTATTCATTGGAAAAATCCAATATTTATTAATGATGATGATATAACTATTGATTGTAAAACATATTATGGTACTCCTGGTCTTTAGGAGTTGATAACAAAGTTTAATCCTAATAAGGCGATGTATACTGAAGATGATCTTAAAAATTATAAAAATACATTAATACAAACGGACGCAATTCCTTATGATTCAAACCCATACAAAGCCATCTAGGAGTGGAAAATACAGAGAAATAATAGCTCCAATTTGGAGAGATATAAAGAAAAATGAGAAGCGTGAAACAAAAGGAACAGGATTACGAACTATAATCCTTCCTAGTGATTCTAACGCACTAGTTAAAATGCTTGATTTACGTATAGCTACCTTAAAAGCAGATTTGTGATGAGTTATTACGGCAAAGTGTTATAAATAATGAACAGTATAATGCAATACAAAATAATTTATAATTATATCTCATTGCATATAAAAAAAGTATGTAGTACATAAAAAAAGGTTTATTGTTCAAAATAAGAGATATGTAAAGAAACATGTTATTGGAGGAAGTGGTATATTCAACATTATAAGAAATTTATTTAAACAATTTAGGAAAAACAGCAATAACTGCTGCTAAATCAGCAGGAAAAGAACTTTCAACATCAGCAATAACTGCTGCTAGAAATGCTGCAGTTAAAAAAGGAAAGTAATTAATTGATAAAGCATCTT
The DNA here is from genome assembly GCF_038396675.1 of Hydra vulgaris. Taxonomy (NCBI): domain Eukaryota; kingdom Metazoa; phylum Cnidaria; class Hydrozoa; order Anthoathecata; family Hydridae; genus Hydra; species Hydra vulgaris. Next base: position 43,832,671 of record NC_088923.1, read on the forward strand.
CAAAAGTAGTTTCACAACCAAATATTCCTAATAAAAAAATTGAAGAAATAATTTCAAGTTTGATAAATACTGGATCTAAAGCTCTAAAAAATAATGGAAATGAGTTAACAGCAAACATAAACAAAATAATGATGTGTTTTGCAATAGGTAACAAATAAAAATGCTATTAGCATAGAAGATTTAGTTAAAAAAAGACGCGGTCTCAGACTTGCGTAGTAGACTAGCGTAATTTTTTAATCAATTGTTAGTTTTTTAGAATTAATTAATAAAAAAAAAAATTTATATTTCATATAAAGAAACAATAATAATGACAACTTATAAAGTTTTAAATTTTTAAGAAGAATCAAAATTTTTTAAATCAATTATTAGTTTTTTAGAATTGTTTAATAAAAAAAAAAAATTTATATTCCATATAAAGAAACAATAATAACGACAACTTATAAAGTTTTAAACTTTTAAGAAGAATCGAAATTGGATGAAGGAATCAAAAGATTTGATAGGAACCAGTGGCTCGTACAAATTTAAATAGTGCTGGAGAAATAAGAATCAACATTGAGCAACAAGATTTGTTCACACTTCCATCTGAGGCTTATCTCTTGTTTGAAGGAAGACTTCTTAAAGCTGATGGAACAGCTTATCCTAATGCAGATGCAGTTTCACTTACAAATAATGGTATTATGCACTTATTTAGACAAATATCATATTAATTATCAAACCAACAAGTAGAAGATGTTTATCATCCAGGTAAAGCAACTGCAATGTTAGGAATGCTTAAATACCCAAGCGACATTCTATTAGCACAAAGATTAAATCAATGGTGGTATAAAGATTCTGCAACAACAGCAGTGCTTGCTGATAACTCAGGGTTTGCAGTATAACAAGCATACATAATTCAGAAACTAACTACAAAGGGAACATTTTTATTTTGTTTACTTTTAAGACACATTTTTGGATTCTGTGATGATTACGACAAAGTTATTTATGAATTTAAACATACACTAACTCTTGTAAAAAAAAGTGATAATGATGCAATTTTTAGACTTGCTGCTGCAGCTGCAGGAAATGTTGATCTTAATAAACTATCAGTGTTTATGCCACATGTGATCCCATCAGATGTAGAAAGGATTAATCTTTATAAAACTATTGAATCAAAAGTGACACTTCAAGTAAATTTTCGTGCGCGACATTGTGATACGATATCTGTTCCACAATCTACTATTTTTGAAATAATATTTTCATCTAATAGATTTTTTAAATTTTTTTTTGTATATCTGTATATTTGTTTTCTTGGAGGTTGAGCGTAAAGATATCTCCTGAAAAACCATTTCATATATTAGATACATAATTGTTGGATTTCAAACAAATAAAAATGAAATTCAAGAACTTAATCTTCGATTATTGCGACTTGAAAAATATGTATATTATGCTTAATCGGGAGAGATATCCTGCTGTTGATTATAGTTTATCATTCCCAAATCATCAATTTTCAAAAGCTTATAGAGATGCATCTGTGTTTAGTGAAAAATATTATGGAATGAATGAACTAATTACACAAAGCAACATAACTTCTTCAGACTATAAAGATTTATGCCCGCTTATGGTTTTTGATATTAGTAGACAATCAGAAAGATTCAAATCATCAGTAGTAGATGTACAAATTAAAGCAATATTTAATGCAGCTGTTCCAGCAAATACTGAAGCATTTGCTGCTGTAATATCTGATAGATTGTTACAATTTCAATCAGATGGAAATAAAATGTATGTTTATTAAAAAAATTTTTGAAAATAAGTTAAATTTTTTTCTTTGTATAATAAAATGAATATGAAATATACAAAGAAAAATTTAAAAAATCTATTACATGAAAATATTATTTCAAAAACATCTGACAATCTTACAACATCGCTAATGATTGCTATGGATTATTAAATAAAGAATCTATCATGACTGAAGTGAAAGAAGTAAATGAGAAAAGACCAGTTGGGAGACCTAGAATACATCCAGGGAAAGAAGTAAATGAGAAAAGACCAGTTTCGAGACTTAGAAAAAATCGTGAAACACAAGAAAAATTTATGAAAGATTAGGGGCTATTAGAAATAACCCAGTGTCTATTAAATTTAAAAACATGGAAACAGGAGAAATTACAATATATAAATCATTATATAATGCACTGCGTGGAACTAAGCACGGATGGAGATATTTTGAATTACGTGACGGAAAAATTAATTATGGTGTTAAAATTGAGATATTTAATTCTGGATCTAAAGATCAAATAAAATCTGGATCTAAAAATGTTATAAAATCTGAAAAGAAATAGGAAACAATCGCAGAAATCATATAAAAGCTTTACACATATAAAAAAAATTTATATATGTATTATAAGAAAAACTTTATGTATAGAAAATAAAAAAATAAAATGATATAAGAAAAATAAAAATATAAAAAAATAATCTTGTTATATAAAAACGGAAAACAAAAATATCAAAGAATTACAATGAATTGCAAAAAAGCGAAAAAATAAATATTATTATAGAATGCCAAAAAGTGATCTCATAAGAGCGTTAAAATCTACATCAGTCGAACAGAGAAATATATTAGACGAACCGATTCCAGATATGTTACCTTCAACAATTTTAACCCCAATACCTTTTATTGCATTTAATACATTACCAACTCAAAAAGTATCAAGTAATATATATAATTCTATTGAAGATTGGATTACGTCTGTTCCTGATACAAATAAAAAAAAACGACTAATGAAAAGATTGAAGCATTAAAATCTAATGTTGTAAAGTTGTACAATAAATTTGGAATTAAAAAACAAAGAGTATTTAATTTAACACAATCATCTGTTAAAAATGTGACAAAACAATTTAAAGGTAAAGAAATAGAAGGTTGCGATGCTTTATCCTTCATAAATGCTGCTAAAAGTAGCGCTATTAAAGTACTGAAAGAAAATAAAAATTCAAAACTTTGTATAGTTCTCTATTGTGAAATAAGGCGTACTTCTATTCTAACAGAAAAAATTATAATCACAACTGGTATATTTAGAACTAATAATCAACTTGTATTCAAGCCAACAGATTTAGATGAGTTTTATGAAACATCAAAGCTAAGAATTCTAGAAAATATATCATCATATCAAGAGTCAGGGTCAGGTTGGAGGTTTGCTTCTATCAAAAAGATGGAAATAAATATTATTGAGTATAATCCTATTAAAGCTAAATCATGCATTCCACTTGATAAAAAGTTGGCATCTAAAAGGCAATAATTATTATAAAAAATGAATATATGAATATAATCAATGTTTTAAGTGGTGTGTTGCTAGATTTTTAAATCCTAAAGATAAAAATTCTGAAATAGTAGATAGATAAGAGCTTAAAAATCAAGCTGAAAAAATAAACTCGGATAAGATAGAATTTCCAGTATCATTAAACCAAATTACACAATTTGAGAAGAACAATACAAATATCAGTGTTAATGTATTTGGTAATGAAGATTCAGAAGTCAATATTTTACGTGTGTCAAAGAATAATGATCGCAAACATTTAATAGATTTACTATTAATCTCAAATGCTGTTGATAATCATTATTGTTTAATAAAAAGTTTAAGCAGATTACTTTCTTCGAAAACAACTAGACATCATAGTAAAGTGTATTATTCTAGGAATTGCTTATTAGGATTTAATACTGAAAGATCTTTATCTAATCATAAATTGTACTGTGAAACACATGATTCAGTACGTGTTGAACTTGCAATTTATTAATCACAATAGATCAATGAGAGTTCCGTTTGTAGAGTATGCCGACTTTGAAAGTTTTATCAAACAATTAACACTTGTGAACCAAATCCGAATCTATCTTCTACTAAACAATATCAAAATCATATTCCAAATTCATTATGTTAATATATTAAATGTTTTGATGAAAGTTTTTATGAAGATGAATTAGTCACATTTACTGCAAGTAGTGAAACAGATGACGTTGCACAAAAATTTGTTGACAGCTTAGAAGAAGATATTAAGAAAATTTATTACATGATTAAATTTAAAAAGAAGATGATAAAAACTCCTGAAATTGATAATGATTTTAATGCAGCAATAGAATGTCACATTTGTGGAAAAGATATTGAAAATGATAAAGCACATAACCACTGTCATATTACTGGAAAGTATAGAGGTGCTGCTCATAATTATTGTAATTCGCAATATGAAATCCAAAATTCTTTCCAGTACTATTTTACAATTTATCTGGTTATGATTGCCACTTGTTTATAAAGAAATTATCAGGAGGAAAATTAAAGTGTATTTTAAACAATGAAAAAAAGTATATTAGCTTTCTAGAGAAATTAAACTTGGTGAGTATACTAAAAATGGGAAGAGTGAAGAAATTAAACGAGAACTACGTTTCATAGATAGTTACAGATTTATGCCTTCTAATTTAGATTTCTAGTTTATCAAAGAATTTAACAAAAGATAAATGTAAAAATATTGGAAAATTATATTAAGGTAAAAAATTAGATTTGTTACTAAGAAAAGGTGCTTCCATATGATTGGGTTGATTCTATTAATAAATTTAATGAGACACAAAAAGAATCACTCTTTTCAAAATTAAACGATGAAGATATAAGCGATGATGATTACTCACATGCGCAAAATGTATGGAGTGAGTTTAAGTGCAAAGCATTTAGCGATAATTATGATTTATACAACGTTTCAAATGAGCTTTTACTAGCTGAAGTCTTTGAAAATTTTAGAGATGTTTGCATGAATTGTTATAAAGTAGATCCTGCTTTGTACTACACATCACCAGGATTAGCTTGGGACGCAGCATTAAAGAAAACAAAAATAAAATTAGAATTGCTGAGTGATTATGATATGATATTGATGATAAAGAAAGGGATAAGAGGTGTAATTAGTATGATATCTAATAGATTAGGAACTTCTAATAATAAGTACACGGGCGATGAGCATGACCAAAGTAAACCATCAACACTCATCCAATATCTAGATGCTAATAATTTATATGGATGGGCAATGAGTAAACCACTTCCAACACATGGTTTTAAATAGATGAATGGAAATGAGTTAACTAACTGGAAATCAATTACATGTATACTAAAAGTTAATTTAGATTACCCTGAATACCTACATGATGAACATAATGACTATCCTTTTGCACCTGAAAAGATAGCTGTAAATAATGTTGAAAAAATAGTACGTAACTTGAATAATAATAAAAATTATATATTGCATTCTAAAATCTTAAATTGTATGAAAGATTAGGATTAAAAAGTAAGAAAAATTCATAGAGGTATAAAGTTTGAAGGAAGAGAATGGCTAAATGAATACATTGATCCAAACACAAATTTAAGAAATAAATCAACTAATAATTTTTAAAAAGACTCCTTTAAACTCATGAATAATTAAGTATTTCGAAAAACAATGGAGAATGTTTAAAACAGAGTTGATATTAGATTAGTAACAGAAAAATCTAATGAAGCTATTAAATTAGCATCAAAACCTAACTTTGAAAGAAGAACAATATTTGATGAAAACTTAATAGCAATACATATGAAAAGAACAAAATTAAAACACGTTGAAGCAATTTACTTAGGAATGTGTATATTTGATTTGAGCAAAACACTAATGTACGAATTTCATTATGGTTACATAAAGAAAAAATATTCTGATAGAGCAAAACTATTATTCACAGATACAGATTCATTAGCATACGAAATTAAAACGGAAGACTTTTACACAGATATTTCTAAAGATACTGAAAGCAAATCTGATACAAATGAATTTGACTCAAAGCACCCAGCAATTAATAATGTCGATTTTAAAGTTGGTGTTAATAAGAAAGTAATAAGAATGTTTAAAGATGAGACTGGAGGAGCACAAGTTAAAGAATTTGTAGGACTCGGATCAAAATTGTATTCTTACAAAGTACACGGAAAAGATAACAAAAAATGTTAGGGAGTAAAGAAAAATGTTGTTAAAAAATATATAACACATGAAGATTACAAAGGATGTTAATTAAGTGAGAGGAATCATATTAGGAAATTAAATGTAATAAGATCACACTCACATAAAATTTACACAGAAGAGGTCAATAAAATAGCATTAAGCGAAGAAGATGAAAAAAGAGTTATTTTAGAAGATAGCATACACACATCAGCATATGGAAACTACAAACTAAAAGAAGAAAAATATAATTTATAGGTCAAAGAGGTCAATTAGGCAAAGGGGTCAAAGAGGTCAATAAAGAGGTCAAAGAGTTATTTTAGAAAAAAAACAATTTATAATTATAAAATGGAAAAGATTAATAACAATTATCATAAACTTATCAATGTTGAATAAATAATTTTACAAAATGAACCACAAACAAATTATCAATTGATCATAGCACTTAAAAAATTAAAAAAAAAAAAAAATTATTCTGTTACTATTATTATAATAGTAACAATTATTAAAATAGTAACAGAATTTAGTTTAGAAATACCTCATTCTGTGGACATTACCAGTGAAAAATAAAACCGCATCCCACATGGGTTCCGCGTGGGTTCCGTGTGGGATTGATGAGATTTACGTGGGACGGATTTTCCCATGTGGTATCCGTATGGAAATTTGTCATCTTAAACCCATGTGGGTAGTCCCACATGGGTTACATGTGGGAACCATATGGTATTTACACACATGGGAAATCCTACGTGTGTTTCCTGTGGGATTTGCATGGGAATTAACTTGAAAGCTGGAAACTAAAAAAAAAACTTTTTAAAAAAAACTAAAAAAAAATTTTTAAATCGACATTGCATTGCGTTACATTTATATTGTGTGAAAATATTTTATATTAATATAGAGAATGGCAAGCAAGTATGTAAGTACACGAATAATGTTTATCTTTCTTTATAGAAATAAGATTAAGATTTGTGCAAATAGACGTATTATTAGGATAATATAATAGTTATTTGAATATAGATCTTGAGTAAATTATTTACAAACAATTAACTGATGCAAGTTGAAATGTTGTCAAAAACCAATCTCGCATGCATGGGACACTGCAGTGTCCTACAAAGAAATGCAGGTTTGAAAGTCAAAGAATTCCCAATTTTCTTTATTAAAAAAAAAAAAAATAGAATGGAAATGGGTTTCTGTAACTTTTTTTATGCTCCAAAACTTTTAACTTTTGATATAATAAGGTCCTTAAGATTTAAGGGACTTACGAACACATTGAGGAACAAAAACAGAATATTTACAGAAACTTTTCAATTTTTAATCTGGAGTACCACAGTGTTATTGAGAATAAAGCCTCTGGGTCCAGTTTTCAAAGTAATATGATCTAAAGTAATGTTTAAACAAAATAATATGCTTTAAAATGCATATAGTTATACATATAACTCCTGATAGTTAACTATATGTAACAAATTATATGTATATACATATAATTTGTTATAAAAACTTTTTTTTTAAGGTTATGCTTGAACAAATTAGTACCAATTAATTCAAATTCAAGATTTAGTTAAAGTTCTTATTTGTTCATTGTTTTTGTTAATTTTATATTTATTTGTTCAAATTTATCAGTTAGTACTATTTTTTACTACAGTAAGAATGTTTATCATTGTTGAACGGTGATTTTACTAATAACTAACAACACCCTTTATATTTTATTTATATATATATATGTTGCAATTCGCACTTCCACTTCTGTCTCTCAAATTTATAAAATAGGTGGTCAAAGCTTGCTCAATAGGTAGGTACTCAGCATAACAATGCTTTTTTTTACACTTTCTAAAGAGAAATATGGCAAATTGATTACTTATTTTACCTAAATCATAGGGTCATCTATGCATAATGATGTCAGATGATGACCCAGTTTATTGAACACCTTCACCCTTTATTAAACTCAGTCAATTTTTTGCCATCTCAAATTGAAAATGATGTCAGTTTTTGTTATCATATTATGATGGTATATCTGAATTGTTAATATAATATAAAAAATGCATATACCATTATTTTTTTTCTGGTTAAATTATACATTTATTCTCAACAGTACTAAAGTAAAAAAAATAAACATAAATTGTTCTTTCAGATAAGCAAGCTAATTTCTGAATTTAAATTGTTTTTCCTATGATCCTCTACAGTTTTAAGCAACAAAAGCAAGAAGTTTTTAGACCACATTGTTGGTGTAAATACCTCTAAAACCTGCTCATAGCTAGCATAAATTGTTTTACTTTTTTTTAAATAAAATGTTTTACTTTTTTTTTTAATTCAATTTTTTAATTGACATTATTTTGCTCTCAACATCCCCTCCCCATTGTCAATTATGGTTAAACTCACACAGCCCCTCTATCTACTGGCATCATTTATGGATGATCCCATAGCCTAAATACTATATATATATATATATATATATATATATATATATATATATATATATATATATATATATATATATATATATATATATATATATATATATATATATATGTATATATATATATATTATTTTCACTTTATTTACAACACCATTTGATATACAACAAACCCTTACAAAGCTTACAATAATTCAGTTAAAATTCAATCTGAGTTATTGAAACGTAATAAATTTAACATCAATAGAAAAGTAAAGCTGTCGTCATTTAGAATGTAAAGGGTGTTGTCAAAATATGTTTAAAGTAAAATTAAGTTACTAATAAAATCATGTTCAACAATGATAAATATTCTTACTGTAGTAAGAATTAGTACTAGTTAACAAATTTGAACAAATAAATATAAAATAGTGAAAACACAATGAACAAATAAGAACTTGAACTTGAACTAAATCTTGAATTTGAATTAATTGGTACTAATTTGTTCAAGCATAACCTTAAAAAATAAGTTTATATAATAAATTTTATGTATAACTAGTTATACATATAGTTAACTATCAGGAGTTATATGTATAACTGCATGCATTTTAAAGCATTTTATTTAATTTATATACTACTTTAGACCATATTACTTTGAATACTGGACCCAGAGACTTTATTCACAATTACACTGTGGTACTCCAGATTAAAATTGAAATGTTTCTGTAAATATCCTGTTTTTGTTCCTCAATGTACTTCGTAAGTACCTTAAGTTTTATGAACCTTATATATCTAAAGTTAAAAGTTTTGGAGCCTAAAAAAAGTTACAGAAACCTCCCCATCTCCCCCCTATTTTTATACTTTTTTTTAATAAAGAAAGTTTGACTTTCAAACCTGCATTTCTTTGTGGTACACTGCAGTGTCCCATGCATGCATGCTTGGTTTTTGACAACATTTGAACTTGCATCAGTCAATTGTTTGCAGATAATATACTCAAGAACTATATTCAAATATCATATAAACATGTTAGAGAATGTTCATATGATATTTGAACATCACAATTTTTTAATAATATTGTTGTGATATGTTATATAAATAATACCATAATAGATTATGATATGAAAATAAGATAGGATATAAAGGCAATGATCAAAGAATAAACTTACTTATAGAAATTTAGATGTTTGTTTATTAGTTTCAGAATATTATATTATGTGTGACCGCGGCCTTCTATAATAACAGGCCTTGACATTGCGCAACAAATTTGTTAAACTGAAGGCCAATTCCTAATACTTCCAATACTCAACTACAACAAAAATATCAATTTATAAATTCCCGAAGAATCTAGAGGAGAGAAAAAGATGTAGTGAAGCTATCCCAAGAACTGGATTTATTGTTACAGACTATACAGCAGTATGTCAACTGCATTGGCCGATTGAAGCACCTTTTGAAAGCAAATGTGGGAAGCAACGACCTTTAAACCCACCATCTGTTTTTAAAAATATTCCACTTAGTTGTTTAGCCACACCAGCAAGTAAAGTTAGAAAAACTGTAACTTCAAGCGGTTTTTGAAGCATTTAACCAGATGAGTTAAATGATTTTCTAAAAAAGGATGAACTTATATTTGACGATATTCAATCTTTTTTAAGTGATAATAACGATGTTATTGTTTTCCAGCTTAATAAAAAGTTCCCACATACAATCAAAAATGTACAAACTTGGTGTTCCATTATTTATTTTAGTAATTTTCAATGATTATTCATTTGTAGCTAACCATAATGGCACAACTTGTAATATTTCATCTTTAGCTGTAAACAAATTAAAGTTAATAAAAACAAAATCAGCTTTATTTGAAGCAATTAGATTTTTAAAAAATAAAGAAAGTTCGCTTCAGTTAAATATTCTATTCGAACACCTTAATGCTATGAGAAAAGTTAATGTTGGTGAAGTTTTATATACTTCAGATATTATATGTAAAGCATATGAGTATTTTGCTATGCGACGAAGTTTATGTGATTGTTTGTGTATTGACTACAAGTTGCCAAATATAAGGACTTTAACACGATTGACTTCAAAAATAAGCTCAATGGAGGACCTAAGTTTCATAAATAGTATTTTTATGAATTTAAATCCATTGAAATGAACTTCCATACTACTAATTGATGAGGTCTATGTCAAAGGTTCATTACTTTACCAAAGAGGTGGTCAAGCAGTTGTTTGGTCAAGCAGTAAACTACCCTGAAAAGTTAGCTAAAACAATTTTATTATTTATGATTAAATGTCTTTTTGGAGGTCCAGAATTTATATGTAGAGCTCAACCTGTTGCAAATCTTTCCTCTGAATTTCAGTTTGCTCAATGTCAACAAATTGTTGATAGGATAAATAATATTGAAAATGGTAAGACACTGGTAATAATTACTGATGGTAACCGTGTAAATCAAAGATTTTTTGGAATGTTTAAAACAGTTGATAGTAAACCATGGTTAACAACATCAGGTATATATTTATTGTATGATTATGTGCATCTCTTAAAATCTATACGAAACAATTGGTTGACAGAAAAGACTGACGAACTTCAATTTTTGAACAATAAAGAACTGGCTTTGGCTAAGTGGAGTGATTTAGAAACTATATATAAAACTGAGTGCAATAGTCTTTTTAAACTTTCTAAACTTACAGCTAAATCAGTTTATCCAAAACCAATAAAGAGACAATCTGTAAAGTTTTGTTTGTCTGTTTTTTGCGAAGAAACAGTAGCTGCATTAAGACCGCATCCAGAGATTGAAAATAAAGCATTTGAAGGTACTGCTGTATTTATTGAAAAAATAATTTTTTTTCGAATGTTGTTAATGTCAAAGCACCTGGTGTTGGCATTCGGTTTAGAAATGAATTATGCGGAGAAATCCATTCAGTTGGTGATCAACAGTTACAACTGCTACGAGATATTACTGAACTGTCAAATTTTATGAAACCTACAGGTAAGCGTGTAAAACAGCTTACGCTAGATACTAGCAATGCAATAGCGCATTAATGTTATGACTTTATTGATCTCGTAGAAACTTTGTTGAGTAATGGAGCAAAGTATGTCTTATTAGGTTGGTTTTTAACAGATCCACTTGAAAAAGCTTTTTCTAAGCTTCGACAGGGATCTGGAGGTACTTACTTTATAAACGCTAAATCTGTAATTGAAAAAATTAATATTCAACATACTAAATTGATATTACAACTTGACATTCCTGTTGATGGTATTGATGGTCATACTTGTGACATATGTTTTAGAGATATTTCTACTGATAAAAAGAACTTCTGGATAATATACATGATCTTGAAAGCTCAGTTAATAAATCTACATTAATGGCTGTAGTTTACATAGCTGGCTATGTGCAAAAAAGAAAAATAAAAATTTATGATGGTTCTACCAATTATTATTATAAAAATGGAAGTTATCTGTATAGCCTAAACAGAGTCGGACTTGAAATTCCTTCTGATGCTCTTTTCTAATGGTCAATATTTTGCTTTTTTTTTTTCAAGGTGCTACTAACCCTCTATGCAGAACATTTTGTGTTTCTCAGTTTCAGTTCATTGCTGCTAAATATAAATTTAAAATCACAAAAAAACAACGCAGAGTTTATTCTAATATTCTGCTAAAGAATTACTCACTAATTACCACTCCCAAAATACTAAAGCTATCATAATTTACGTGAAAATTAGTTTTGTAATTTATTATGCTATTTACTTGTTATGTTTTTTATTTTCTCATTAGCCTATATGTCTCTCAACATGTTTGGATTTGTAAATATTTACCGTGTTGAGATATATTGGTAAAACTTTTTTTTTGCTTGAATCAACTTTTGTTGGTGTTTTTTATTGTTGGTGATTTTTATTGTTACCATTTTTAGCAAAAAAAATTAAAAATACAGTTATCTTTCTAATATAAAGATATATACTTTTTTATGGTTCTGCTTGTTATTGATACTATTTAATATTACGTAAATGTTCTTAATGAAATTTGAAATACGAAAAATAAGATTATCTTTTAACAATTTTTTGGTTTTCTTTTTATGTTTCCGTCTTTACTAGAGATTGTTATTAGAAAACATAGACTGCCATTACACCCTACCTAATATAAAAATATATCAATATAAGTAAAAGTGAAAGTTTAATCGGCCTTCAGTTTTTACGGCATTTTGCGCGATGTCAAGGCCTGTTATTATAGAAGGCCGTGTGTGTGACAAAAAAGTAAAGATACTTTTGCATCCAGTAGCTATTGCACCCAACGTCCACATCATTGAAAAATTAGGTTTTAACATTTTTGTTTTTGTTTTTTTGTTTAACTACTTATCCTAATTGATCACTTTTTTTCAGGATTCTCCTCATGGGTTCAAGCTTATTACGCATAATATGTATTCAATTACTCATAATACGTTAGTCATTGTAAGTAATAAATTAGGAAATAATTATTTGTGAAATATTGTAGTCATTAATGACTTCAACCTGGCTAATAATTAAAATTTCTCTCTCTCTCTCTCTCTCTCTCTCGCACTCTCTCACTCTCTATCTCTCTCTCTCTCTCTCTCTATATATATATATATATATATATATATATAAATATATATATATATATATATATATATATATTATATATATATATATATACATATATATATATATTAATATATATATATATATATATATATATATATATATATATATACATATATATATATATTTTTTTTTTTTTTTTTTTTTTTTTTTTCTTTTAGAAAATGTTTGAAGAAAGTTAGAAGATACTAAAAACCTTGGTATTATGCAAGCCGAAGCGATTTAATCAATTCAATCGACAAAAAACGGCGTGTAAATCGCAAAAGAAAAAATAATATTTTTAATATTCATTTTGGATGTATTGATTAATAGCATTTATTTTAAAATAAATTCATTTTGCAACACGTTTTTTAATTTTATAAAATTTCGTCATAATAGTTTAAGGTAAATCCCACAGGTTATAAGTGGAAAACATCACATGTAAAAGATCAAAAATGCTACACATTTTGAATACCAAATGGGATAAAGTAGCAAATACCAGATTAAGTTAAGCCTCTCTGAAAGCTTTGATGATTAATTTTAAATAACTATTCAAGTAATTTTTAAATTAAAAGAATTTTAAAAATTATCATAGAAGCATTCGGACTTTCATTTGTCTAGTATTGACTACTTTTATACCATTTGGATTAAAATATGTGGCATTTAAGATCTATAACATGTAGTATTTTCCGCCTATATCCCATGCAGGATTTACCACATAAAACCCATGTGGGATTTACCATATGAAACCCACATGGGACAAAATAATAATCCCCCATATGGGTTACATATGGCAAAAACCCACGCGTATCCCATATGGGATTTACCATATGGAATCCGTGTGGGATTTACCATATGAAACCCACATGGGACAAAATAATAATCCCCACATGGGTTACATATGGAAAAAATCCACGCGTATCCCATGTGCGTATTTTCACTGGGTTTGTGCCTATATGTTTTAAAAAACTAGATGAAGCATACGCCTTTTTAGAATATTATTAATAATCTATGGTAATTAAAAAAAAAAAAACGTCTTTAATATGTAAAAAAGCCTGTTTATAAACTTGGACGCACTACTGATTCAACTACAAAACAAGTAACAAAAGAATTAAAATAATCTCAAGCTAATAATTTGTTTATTAGGAGGGACGGACTAAATAATGCAATTAGTAATATTGACATGAAGAAAAACAACTTAATAAATGTAGCAGAACCTACGAACCCAAGTGATGCTGGTACAAAAAGTTGTGTTGATAAAATAATAACTTCTAATTCTTCTACAGTTTAGAAGTAATACCCAATTCAAGATTAACATGCATAGGAGTAAAATCACAGACTCTTGCAACACATACAGGTACTGAAGGAACAGCAATTTTTAATCAAAATAATGGTCCTTGTATTCTCAGAAGATTATGGTTAGCAATTACAGGAGCAATTACAACTGGAAGTGTACCAGGTAACGTATTTATTAAAATATACGCAGATAATACACTTTGCATAGGAGATTTTTCTCCTGCAGATAATACCGGAATAAATAATATACCTTTAGCCTGTGACTTTTTGTTTGCTCCACTTGGCGGTGGACCATTTTATGCAAACTCTTTACAATGTTGTAATGCGTTTAATAATAATGAATTAGGAGGGTAATTTACACTTGATTTATTATTTAAAACTAATCTAATAATTCAATTGCTCAATAAAACTGGTAATACACTAACATATCGGTTACAAACTTTTATTACATTCAGTCCATCAATACCACAATCAATTTCAACTCTTAAATTAAACTCATCAACATTTAGATATATTAACACAACTTATGATAGAGAATATATATTATCGGATACAATAGGAAATGGTAATGGTGTTTATTTAAAATATATTAGAATGCATGTTATTGGTAGATCTGGAGATTGGTGGGAATCAAGAGTACGCATGTATGACGCACTCGATTTTCCTGTAAATACTAACTCTGTTATACAACCGTGTAACCATGAGCGAGACTAGGTATTTTCAAACCGAGACGAGACCGAGACGAGAAGTTAGTACTTCTCGTGAGACCGAGAACAAGACGAGACGAGAAATTTAATAATTTTTGAAAACAAGTTTATTAAAATCCAAGTAAAAAAAAAAATGTAAACATGGTTTTGACAAATAGACACAAATGGCATTTGTCAAATGTAAACAATTTTTTCAAATATTATTTCAGAATTTTTTTGCCAAACTTTTCCAACAAGACAATGTTTTCTCTGATTAAGATGATTTGTTCTACTTTTTCTGGGTGTAAGTTGTGATCGGACGACATTTCCACCTGAGCTAAAAACTCTCTCTGATTTAGTTGAACTTGCTGGAATAGCTAAAATTTGTCTAGCTAATGAAGAGAGTTCTGGCAATGTATTTGCTCAAAATAGGATTCAGTTCAGATGTTGGCTCTTGTGTTTCAAGTCTGACGTTTAACTTGCGCTTCAGTTTTGAATTAGGGGACAAATCTGCTGAAAGGACTCTGGCAACAGGTTGGCACTCAACATTATCCTTAACCTGTGAGGCTAGCCATTCTTTTGTTGTTTGAAATTTTTTGAAGAGCTTCAAGTAAAGTACCTTTAAAGCAGGATTTAAGTAGTTTGCTGCAGCACTCAATAAGTTTCCAGTGTGACAAAGAGGAAATCTTTTCTCAATGCAGCTTTTCAAGTTTTTTGCATACAAGATACCGTAGCCATTTTTTCAATCCGTCTCAATAAATTGATCAATTTTGACATGGATTAAATAAAGAGAATCAGCGACAGTGTTAATTGTTGGAATAGACTCAGCCGACCACCTTTCTGCAGCTTCTTTAAGTGGTGCCAAAATTTCTACTGCTCCCTCGATTGATTTCCACTGTGATGCAATGATGGCCTTTGAAGAAAAAATATCTTCATTTGCACATAAGCTGATAATTGCACTCTTTAGATGTAGGACAAAAGCCATGCAATCCAGTTCACTATTTCATCTTGTGTCAACAGATTGGCGTAACTATCTAAAATTGATTCCTTGAGCGTCTGATTCTGATTCAAGCAACTCAGCTGCAACTGTTGACAGGTGAGTTAAAGAAGCCAAATCTTTGCATGTTTGCAACGCATCATCCATTCCAGCAGTCATTCCAAATGAGTCTCGAACTGCACATTGCAAAATATGATTGTTGCACAAGTATTGGTCAAGGCGCTTTGACAATTTGACTGCAAGTTTTATGTTTCTTGCCTGGTCGCTCACGCAGTACATTGGCAAATCAGCAGGCAAATTTAGTTCTTCTAAGAAAGAATCCAGCTTTCCTTTAATTAAGATACCTTTGTGTCTGCCTGGGAACTGTTGGACATGGGGTGTCCAGTGACGTAGTCTCCAATTTTCGTCAATAGCATGAAAGGTACAAGAGATGTAGCTGTCCTGAGCTCTAGAAGTCCAAAGGTCAGAAGTAAATGCAGCACTTTTTAGATTTGGCGTAATCTTCGTTATTATGCTCTTCATTCCAGCTTGAACTTCTCTTGACCGAATTGAAAGCTTTCTTGAATATGTTGCTCTGTGATGAAGGCTCAGTTTAGGGTTTGCAATGTCAAACAATTTCTTGAAGCCTCTTCCTTCGACTGCTGAAAAGGATGCCAGATCAGTGCAAAAGTAATCCAGCTTTGCAGAGTCAAACTGTTTTTGAATGGATTTGTCTTGTTTGTCTGGTTATACTTGGACTTTGTTTTGAGCATTTCGACCATGGCTCGTTGTTTCTTCTTAGGAGGAGGAAGAAGAGAGTCGTCAGTTTTTTTAGAATACTCAACGTAATCTTGGCTGTGTTTTTTTTCGAGGTGACGATGAAGTCCGCTTGTGTTTCCATCTTTTGTTTTCAAAGACATTTTGCACACCTTGCATTCAGCACCGTCACTTGTTTTTTGAAAATATTTCCAGATTTTTTTTTTTCTTGGTGACATTTTTGATCGTTGAAATGAGGCAAGAATATTTCTTTTCAATATGAACAATATGTGTCAAGTTAAATTCCACTGGTAAACTAATGAAATTAAGTCGAAAGTGCACCATTTTATACAAAAAGTTTTTGTATTTAAAATCTAATTAAAAATATTTAAAACCTAATTAAAATTTTTTAATTAGATTTTTCAATTAAAAATTCTAATTAAAAATCTAAATAAAAATTTAATTTGTTTTTGTCAAAAACAAATTAAATTTTTAATTAGATTTGTTAAAATCATGGAGTCAAAATATTAATCAATTAAAAAAAAAAATTATAAAGCATTTTGTAAATTATAATAATTTTTAATTTGGATAATAATATAATATTTAAGTCTCGTTCTACTTCTCGCGAGATTTTTCTATTTCTCGTTTCTCACGAGAAGTCCCATTTCTCACGAAAAACGAGAACGAGACGAGATCTCGATCATGGTTACAACCTTGGACACCATATAACGAAAAAAATTACACAATATTTTCTGGATACAATGTTGATAGTTAATGTTTTTACTGCTCATTTGGTTTTAGAGATTTTTTTCTGCACGGAACAGTGCTAATATTACCTCATTTAATAATACATCAGCAAGACTATTGTATTAATCAAAAGAAACAAATGATTCTACAACTACTATCTTTTTACAGAAATTATGCTCAATCCATGCCTAGTGTTGGTAGTGGAAGAAGATTAGTGGTTACAATAAACTCTGGGAATGCACAAGCTGGACAATCTGGAAGTTTTTATGTTTTAATAGAACAATTTTACTACTATGCATAGCTATATTTTATTTACGCTTAACTTAAAAAAATGGATTTAAAATTATAAAATTTTTATATTTAATTTATTTCGGCTCAGAAATTGTAGTTATGATGTAACCATAATATATTAATATATTATGGTTGTTATACTACCATAAGAAATTATGGATGGAGTTATAGCTTAAATATGATAAGAAATTATGGTTATGATAATGGTTGAAATATGATAAGAAACTATGGTAATGATAATGGTTGAAATATGATATGAGAATATGGTTAGCATTAAGGTTGAAATGACTTATCAGATTATGGATAGGGTTATGGTTAAAAAAAAAAAAGCCAGAATGCCCTTTTTATACTACTCGGTATTAGACTACTTTACCCTAAATATATGTATAAGTATTAGGGTTATGAACTTTATGTTATGGTAATCAAATAAAAATACTAATAATGATACTTTAACGTGGTGTTAAAAAAAAAAAGTGCTCTAATTAGTATTTTTATTTGACGCCAGAAAATGTAAACAAAACTTTAAAAAACCTATTTTATCTGGAACTCCTAAAACTTAGATTGCTTAAATGAATAAATCATTAGATTTTATGACTCGTTCTGTGTCATTACGTCATTGTGTCTTATGATTTGATTATAAAATTCTAATTAACGGTGTCATCTATATTTAGTAAGTATATATTGCTTTCTATTTTACATTTACAATTTCTACAAAAAAAAACAACATTTGTTTCCATGGTAACAGTCATTCATAAGATTGTTTTAAAAGTTTTATTTGTTAACTTTCCTCTTAAATTAACATAAAGTATAAAAAAAATTATCATATTTGAATCTATAAATTATATAAAAATCTAGAATTTCAGTTTGCGTATTACATTTGTAGTATTTTTTTTTTAACAAAACACATTAACAGCAAAAAAATAATGAAGCTTTTTGTTTGAACAACTAACGTAAAATAATAGTTTTCCACATTTGTATGACACACTTTTGAAAGCTGCGATTCATAATAGAATAAATTAAAGGGTTTAATACACAGTTTAGACAAGCAAACATAATTCCAAAAGTTGCAACTTGAAAACCTTTTAGGTCTAAATTAAACGAATAAAGCATTGATCCGACAAAAACAGGGGTCCAGCAAAAAAAGAAACATAGTACAAGAATCATTAACATTTTTGTAACACGAACTTCTTTAAAATATTTTTTAATAGCCCTTTTATTATTATTTTCTCTTGCATTTAAGATTTCTGGGTTTGCTGTATTTCTTATTATGCAAACATTTTCAATATTATTGCTTATAGTAACATCTTTCTTGTATTTGCAATAATAGTTCAGCACTTTTTTGTCATATGAGGTAATTTTTCTGTTCACAGTTTGATTGCGAACTGATGAAGCAGATTCATTATCAAATGACAATAATGCTGCATCGATTGGCTCAGAAAATTCAGCAGTGTTAATTTTCCCCCTCATTTTGGTTTTTTCATGTTTATATAACATAAAAAATATGCGTAAATATAAAGTAGATAAAAATAAGGAAGGTAAAATGTAGGCGATCAAAGCAATAAAAATTGAATATGATAAAGATTTTTTACCATTGATTGTACAGAAATTTGAACCCGATTTGAATTCGCTCCAACCAACCAAAGGTGGAAATGAAATTATGGCGGAAAACATCCAAACGCCAATGATAATAAAAATTGTTCTTTTCTTTGTATAAAGCTTTTTAATTTGGGTAGCTTTAGCTACATTAAAAAATCTATTTATACTAATCATAACAAGAGTCCATATTGACGTGGTACAAAATAGAGAGTTCAAGAAACCAACTCCATCACAAACAAATCCACCGAGCAGCCACTTTTTTGAAATTGTGGTAGATATAATAGTCGGTATTTCAAACACAGCAAACAAAAGATCAGTTGTTGCAAGATTTAAAACAAAGTAATTGGTTATTGTCTGCAACTTTTTATTTTTTATTATTGCAATGATTACGATTGAATTTCCACATATACCCAAGAAAATGCAAATAAACAAATATAATGACTTAATTGCAATAATAACTTTAGAATCGTGTATTTCACTATTGTCAATGGTCGCCATATTAAAGTATCGAAATATTCTTTTTTGAAGCAATCATCTTATATTTGATAAGTTCAACATCCGTCTAAAATAAAAGTTTAATATGTCATCGATTTAACAGATAAATTACTATAATAAGAATTTCTTATTTAAATCGTTTATGTAAAGCCAATAAAACATTTATCTTTTATACATTTATGAATCCATTGATTGTTAGCATACTATTAATCCAATTTTATAGTTTGCTTTGAAAAAAAATTACAACGATAATAATGACTGTGGGTAACCTCTAAGGTTTTGATTTTGATTTTTATAACCACAAAAAATAATAATGAATTGTTTTACTAATAGATAAAATAATTGTACACTTTTTTATTTTTATTCAACTAATTATTGCATAAATACTGTGTAAGTATTATATAAATTTATTTTTTATATAAATATAGTATAAATTTATTATTACATCAATAAAGATGTCATAAATTCAAAAAATGCAGTTTATTGAAAATTCAAACAGTGAATGTTCTGAAAAAAAAGCGGCTAAACTTAAGATACCAGAAAAAACAAAATAATATTCGTTATGCTAACAATAATATATTTATTTACACATTTATGTTCATACAATACATACATACCATAAAATATATACATGACATAAAATATATATATATATATATATATATATATATATATATATATATTATTTATATTTATAAATATATATGCATGCAAATAATAATACATTTTGCGTCGCTCAATTAACTAGCAGTGTCAATATTAAGTTGAATAATAATTCTAATTACGCAATAATTACGCAAATATATTGTTAGCAATACGCAGTGGATTGTATAACTATTTCTATAAATATTTGAAAGGCTCAAAGTTTTTCATATCATTTCCTTAAGGTGGTAAGGGATAAAAAAAGATATTTTCTTGAATACTTTTTGAATATTTAGTCGATAAAAACTCTTACTCACTAAGTGAAGCATGGCTTATTTATACGGCCGGAAATTTTGCATTTTGAAGAAAAAAATAGAAGGCCAGTTTTTAAAATCGTAATGTTTCAAAAACTTAATACGTTTTAAACATTTTCAAAATTATTTTACTTTCTAAATTTAAAAAGTTCACTAAAGTAGTATATATTCAGAATTTTAGATATTAAACGAACACTTATTAAGAAATAAAAAAAATAGAAAGAAATAAAAAAATAAATAAATAAAAATTGTCTTTAATTTAAAATTTAGAATTATTAAAAACAACGTAAGAAACAAGAACAGTTATAAAAAATATTAAAATGTTTTTCTTTTTTCATTAAAAGATAAAATAATTATATTATAAATAATTTATTAAACTTTCTTAAATTTTCACTTTTTAAAAGATTTTACATGATTAACAGCTACTTCGCTGGTAGGGATAATTATTTAATTATTAAGAAAAATGTTGATAACAATTCTTCCAGCAAGTTTTATCCCAATTTCCTCATGCATGGGACAAGAAAAAGTCTAAAAAGAGTCATAAAAGTGGTTTAAAAATTCTATTAATATTCTAAAGCTTGTCGTGCATGTAAATTAAATTTATTTATTTTGTTATAAGAGTAGTCAACCATAGCAAAGGATGTGCAAACATAATCCAAAAGTGATGGTGAAGGAATAGCGAGACCACCCCTAGAAATAATTGCTACATAAGTATGATCAGGATTCCTTTACAACATGTACCAAAAGGTTTTTAAAGTTTCTTAGCTATATATCCAGCAATATGAGCACCTACTTCCCTACTTTCTTGTGCAAGTGTCATGATTTCTGGAGTACACTGAGCTTTACCAATATCAAGTAGAAAGTTTTTCAAATCTGTTAAATCTGTTTGTCTATTAATTTTTTTTAGATTGTAAATAAAAAACAAATCTTCGGTTTGTTGATTTGATGCACAAAAACCTTTTTTAAAACAAAAAACATTAGAGGAATGGTTGTCACACACAATAACATTAAATTCACATTCAGTTAAAATACAAAGACATTCAAAAATTTCTTCTTTCAATCATTCAGCATTGATTGTTTTTTCAGGAGATGTTTTAATCACATATGGAATGTTTTGTTTCAGGCCAGCCATCATAAAACAAACTATTCCCTTATACATTTCTCCAGACTCATCACTACCAATCATCTCTCCAGCAAAATACTCCTCACATTTTTGCAAGTACATTTCATCAAAAATCAAGCAAATGTCTTGAGATATCTTACCTTCTAATTTTAAACGTTTTGCACAACTTAGAGCATCAATATTTTCACTAGTTATTTTTTTAAGTAATGATAATGATGGTTCACGCAAAAGTTGGTATGACTGCATAGAAGTATATCGCAATATCAGTGAGTACTTCATGATACTGGCTAAATAAATAGGTTTTTCATATATTTAATTTGTTGTAATTCAGTCTATACAGATGAAAATTGTTCGGCTTGTGATTTAATGAAGGTAGGAAAATTATGAAGCATACTTTTACATGATAAACAACATATCTCTTCCTTGACGAAACCACTGATGCATGTTAAATTATTTCACAGAGGTGAACCTTTGTGAAATAATTTAACATGCATCTCATTATTTACACGAATGCGCTCTGTGACTTCTGGAATAGATAAAGTACTATGACTTAATTTATAAAGAATTACATGATCATGATACTTCAAGAATGAAAAACCATCTGGAGCAAGACTTTCAGTAATATCGTCAAAGTTACTAATCAAATCAGTCAATAAAAACTGTTAATATTGATCTGGCTGAAATATTCTTTTAGTTGGTGATTTTCTTATCGAATTAGAAGATTTTAAAAGTTGTGATAAACCTTCTTCAGTCAAATTTGTGCAATCAAAAATAGTTGGAATAGGTTTTAGTTTTTTTATTAATCTAAAACGTTGATTCGTGTTTACCTTTCTTAAAATATTTTTTTTAAACAAGGTGTTTGATCCACATAACTGAAAAATTAGTAGGTGTCCAATCTTTTCTATTTACAAATTTAATCTAATTTTTTATAACTCTTTATTTTTTGGAAACGAAAATACTACTGTAGATACTTCACCATAATTATGATAATTTGAATCACAATTTACAACGCAACATTTGTTAACCGTCTTTTTGAACTTCCAAAGCCGCTTCTTTAAGAACACTTTTTGAGAGAACTGGCCTTCAATTTTTTTCTTCAAAATGCAAAACATCCGGCCGTATAAATAAAGCAGACCATGAGTAAAGTAACTTCCATTAAAAACAACTTAAAGTAATTAAAAAAGGTATCCATAATGGCAGAAAATATGTGAAATTCGACCGTTAAAAATGATATTTTTGAAACATCATAACTTTATAATTAATTTAGCTCTTTAATAAAAATACAATTTAGGTTATATACTTTAGGTATCGCCGATATAGGAGAGTGGCAGATGTTGTGAATAGCGAAAAAAATGGCAAATTTCTGAAAAATAAAAAAAATGTTATAAAAAAATATATGAAAAATTGCTGTTGATTTACCTATTTCTGAACAAACTCTAAAACAGAATATTTAAATACCGAATGTTTAAATACCGAATGTTTACATACCGAATGTTTTAAATACCGAATATTTAAATACCGAATGTCTAAATACCGAATGTTTAAATACCAAATCTTTACATTCCGAATATTTAATTTTTTTTCAATTTTTATTTAGTTACGATATCGTACAATTTTTAAAACAAGAATTGATCAGGAAATACAAGATTAATGAAAATATTTGAGAAAATATGAATGATTAATGAAAATATTTGAGAAAATATTTTCATTAATCTCTCCCCTCATTTTATTCTTAGAATCTCCTCTGCCTACAAAGTTTAGCAATTTGAAGTAAAGGAAAAACAAATTTCAAAATGCTATAGATGGTTTCAACAAATTTTCTAGTGTACCATAAAAAGATAATTTTGAAAGTTCATTTTTAAACATCTTTCAATAAAAAGATTAAATTTGGTAGAATTAAGTATATATGAAATACAATGAAACAAAAATCTACTGAATTAATGCAATTGCCAAAAAGAATGCTTCTATCAAGCACTTTTCCAAAGCGGAAAATAAAAAGAGAGATTTGACCGAAATCCCCAAGTATATTCCTTACGAAATAGACAAATAATATTATGAACTGATTTTAAAAATAAAAGACCTATAAAGTAAAATAAAAAAGCAAAGAAAACAGTTAAGTAGTTGCCAATTAATTACGTCACAGGATTTATGATCCTTTTTTTTGAACATTTTATCAACTTTAAAATCATTAAATTCTATCAATAAAAAGAAAAAAGTATGAATACGGTTTGCTAAAGTTCAAATTGTAAACCTTCGGTTTAGAAAAAGTTAGTTTTCTTTGGTTCACCATCAATTGATGGAAATACACATAAGAAATACCTGAAACCCTGAATAGACATATTCAATTTGTTTTCATTAAGGAGAAAGTCACTAACACTTACGGGATTCGAGATGAAAACAATCTATAACATATTAATTTTAGTTTAATTGATGTAACCAACCTTCTGATTGATCTAGATCTTTAACTATATATTTGGTCTAGGAATTAATTCGTGCGGTTTGACAAGGGATTACAAAACTAGCTTATTGTCTCAGCGTTTCGTTTAGCCACGCATGCGTGCGAAGATCACTGTTATTGCGCATCATTTTCATTATAAATCATTTGATTTAAGAGCCGTTTTTTCTAAGAATCAGGCAAATTCCTGAAACTGTGGAAGTGACCTCCTCCAAATTGCTTGAATTTTTTATATATTGATCAGAATATAGAAAAAACCTGTTGGGGAAAAAAAAAATTTTCAAAAATGTTTCGTTCACTCGGAATCTGGGCTTAAATTTTTGAGATTTTTTTAAAAATTTTTAGAAATTTAGTTTTTGCCACCTTTGAACCCATTTTTTTGGCAAGGCAAAAAGTTGCACATAGCTTTTGTAGTTAATATCAGACGTAACCCAAAAGCTCTCTCCAAAAAATATAAAAAAGTTGCGTGGCACTGTGCGGTTGGCTAATTATCTTAGTTCAAAAGTACAAAATCAATCAGTTTTGTCAACTTTTATTCGGAGTTAATTCTAGCGGCGAAGTGTTGCACACAATTTTTCTTTTAGGATTTGAAATTATCAAAGGTATTGAGTCTAAAAATGCAAAGAAAGTTATGTGATACCTAAGGCCTATTAATATATTAAGGCTTGAAATTGGAAAAAAATGTTTTAGTATACTTACAAAATGAACCATTACGGCAGAGGCGCTTAGTTTTGTAAAAATGTAAACATATCCAACTGTCAATACAAAAAGGTCCTAACATAATAATAAAAAAAATTCGTGTGATTTTGTCACACGCATGATATAACATGAATTAAAAACTGAACAAAAATCTAACATCAAGATAACTATATTGCTAATTAAATAAAACATAAATCAAACATTTAAATGTTTTTTCATTTAAAAATTAGTTTTTCATTTATTAATAGAGTCATTTACACACATTATTCACCACATCACACATAATTTCTACTCTGCTGCAGTAAGTTTCTCTAAGAATAGTGATATGACTGTATTATAGTCTTCTTCGGATAATGAATAATCGCCACAACCACTGATTAGAAAAGGAGCATTTACTAAACAGATAATTTTATCAGTTTGGTTATTTATCTCCTCGGTAGTAACTGGCCAGCGAAAAGTATTCTTCTCTTGCCGGTTAATCATACAATTAACTCTGATCCCAGTTATAGATACCTAAAAGTATTAGCGCAACATTTAAAATAATATAATAAAGAGTTTATGATTTGTTTAATTTTGCTTACATTCAATAAAACTTGTAAAGTCTTATATAATGTCATTCTGAAATTATTTTCACATTTTATTTATATTCCTTTTATTTTAGAGCACTGTTTTGTAAAACAAAATAAAAACTTGAAACTAATATATACTTTGAATAATATTACCTCCACAATATATCCAATATTCCATTGTTTTTTATATGCAACAGCAACCCAATCATTCACTTTCCATACAAGACAAATTTCTTTTGCAAGATTGGCGATGTCTTCCTCATATTTATTATCATCTTCATTGTCTCCTGCCAGATTAAAGTCATCATTTTCGCCATAAACTTCTTTGTTATCGTTAACCTGACTATTTTCATTATTTTCTGTTGTCGGTTCTACCAGCTTACCTTTTCTTTTCAGGTTACTAAATCTATAACAATATCAATTGTACATATTTTTAAACATATGTAAACAAACACACAAAATTATAACTTTCACCTAAATTTTAATTTCATATTTGTAAAAGAACTATTTAACAGTCAGAAACATAATCTAATTTGCAAAAGTTTTGATAGCAACAATGCCTACCTTGAAAATAAAGATCTTATCTGTTGGCTAGTTACATATTGATCAGGCGGAAGTTCTCTCCTCAGCTGCATGTGAACCTGCTCAGGGCTCATTTTATTACCTGATTCTTCTCCACGAATAAAGTATTTATACAACAGTTCTTTCTGCTGATTTGAAAATCTAAAAGAACTTCGAACTGGTAATGCCCAACCTTGCAATAGAAAAATGTTCATGCAATGTGGTTTGTCTTTTACGGAAGCACTGTTAGAGGATGAAGAAATTGGCATATTTAGTTGTGAAGTAATTTTCATCTTATGAACAAACGAGTTGCGAACTTTATCCAATGATGTTAATGATTTCGGAGCTGTATGAAGACCGGATAGCATGTGTTCTTCTAACTCAGCATCGCTTTCAAATGATAAAGTACAATTCATTTCAGTGCAAAATCTTAATGAATATAGTTGCCTGTCACTTCTTTTCTGTTTTTCCTTAAGTGACTTGTTACGCTTAATTGAATTATCTGTTTTGCTATATGACAACAACAACTTAATCGAGGGTTGAATTTTAAGATTTCCATACTCTTGTTCAATTCCCTCACCGATATTGAAATAACGCCACATCTTCATACTTTTCTCACCAAACTCAAATGAGTGATAGTTGCTAATGTTCTTAATCTTTGGTCCAGTAACTACAGTTTTATCATTGCTAATTTGAGCAACTGCTACTTTTGCATCTTTAGCGCCAAAACTATAATGCATAGCCTTGTGTATATCTTCAGCAGTCAAAAGATTATTACCAGAGTCAACGTAACTCCTTAAAATTGTCTTTACAACTGCACTCTCCCTGTCACATTGATCTTTTCCACAACAGGGTTCATTATAATCATATCTCAGCAATTTTATACCTCTCTCTTTGCATACATTGTAGATTGCTTCAGCTGAAAGATTTCCCTGATAGCAGCCAGCATTATCAGATTTGGTAAACATTTTCTTGATATGCGGTTGATCAATTCTGAATTGGTCTAAAACTGCAGTGGCTAACGAAACAACATCACCTATTCCCTGATCACACCTATACATTGAAGTAAAGTAAACACGTTTGAATAACTTTCCTGCTATTTTTATGAAGAATATATCCACATGTAAACTCATTCCTTTCTTGCCAAAATACTCTCTTTGGCCCTCTCTGTATCGAACCGGAAGAATTTTTTGACAAAAATCTTTAAGCCAGAAAGCAGTTTCATCGTTTAATTGCTTAAAAGCTTCGATTTTTGCCTTTTTCTGTTGAGAATCTCTCATCAGGTGTTTTATGTAGTTGAATACATCCTTTACAGCAATTTCCAAATCATAAATAGAATCAGCATCGTCAGAATTTTGAATTGCTAGTTCTTTGATCATCTCGATAGCTTTGCACAAATCATAGCAATCGGCACATACCACTTCTGATATCTCTGTGTTGGATTAAAGATTTTTTTCAGATGGATCTGATAAGGCATATTTTGAGCTATGAGAAGAAATGTTTGAGTCATTGACACTACAATTGGTTTGATAACTTGTTTTCAAATACCTTTTTCCTTTTTCAAGGGCAGCTTCGAGAGATTTAGAACTAAATCTTTGTGCCAATTTTTGTAATGTTTGAAAACCATTCATGCCTAAAGCAGTAACATCATCTAATCCAGCTAAGCTTTTTCGACTTGAAGGTTTTATTGCATGCAATACTTTCCACAAACTTGAATCAGATAATGGTATATAATTGTTTTCATTACAACTTTTTCGATAGAACATGATAGCGTGGCTATATTTTGTCGTCAGTATTGCATGCACTATCTTTTGTTCTTGACCGCTGTCGTATTTTTATTTAGTTATTCCATAAGCAACATTATGCAAAATACCGCTTGTAAATATAAAGTCTAAGAAATGTTCACACTTTGTTTGATCAAGACTAGATCGGACGAATACTTTCTTCTCTGGAAATGCCAACCCTTTATGAGATGCATGCCATTTTCTTGCTGTTTCTATACGATGTTTGGTACACTCAAATGTGTTCATTATAAACTTTTTGGTATACTTGGTCTAATAATGAGAGGATAACTAACTTTCCCATGGAATCACTTTGCTTATATGCTTTCTGAGCACGAATAATTTCAATTGGGAGAGGGCTATTTATTTCATCAACATTTTTACTGTTAAGAAAATCTATAAGTATTTCCTCTTGTCCAGGAGCAACAGCTTCCGCAAATTTTTTCTTTAATAAGTTTTCTAGGCGAACATACTTGCGTTTTAACTTATCTTTAGTAGTATCTTCCAGATATTCGAACTTCCTTTTTAATCTAAATTTTATTGGACTTGCATTAAAAACCTCAGTTACACTCTCACGGCTTCTTAGAGATTCGTCCAAAATCTCCTGTGAAACATTAATTTCACCGGGATCAAATTCTTCATCTGGAGTAGCAGGTGTCATATATGTTTGTTCTTGTTGTGTTTGTGTTTCTGTACATAAATTGGTGTTTTCGTTGACTCTAGATAAAGCAGTTTCTTGCTTTAAATGGGTAAAACACAGCATTGCACCAACTGAAAATACTTCATTGTATCGCTTTGACATTGATATGACGACATGTATTGGTGACGCCCTTAAAGCGGGAGATTTTTTTCCTTTTATATTTAGATGGTGAGGATGAAAGCATGTTTTTGGAGGACTCCATGCAATACCAAACGTGTACCGGTGAAAAGCACATATTTGTTCATCCTTTTCAAGATTTCTTTTAAGTCTATTTGCAATAAGTCCATTTTCTTCCCAAATATTATTATCGTTTAATCGCATGACCTAAAAACAATTTTTTAAACAATTATTAAGTGTGTCTTTTAAAGCATTGTTTATAATCTGACTCTTCACGAAAAATGTTTACAAGTTTGAAATACATTGTTGTTATTATTAAAATACAATATTGCAAGAGTGTGATTAATTTAGTGATTATTTATTAAAAGAGTGAGGAATTAATTAAAAGAGCTATTTTTTTTTGTTTAAAGAACTTTGTCTCAAAATCTTATTGCAGAGAAGTTATAAAGTATGTAATTATAAAAATTATATTACAGTCTGCGTAAATTTAAAATACATAATTACCTTTAAGTTGATGAGGTGTTTCTTAACATCAACATCTCCCAGCTGATGAATGTAGAACATTTTGTTTATAATTTTATGTTTTTTGAATGATCCACAATTTCCTTTTGAAAAGCAACAACAGTTTTCATAAAAATATTTGTTTTGTTTCATACTCAACTAAAAACAAGTTCTATTTATGCAGTACCTATTTCTCAATAGCAATGATAAAATATCTACTCTATTTATGCAAATTTTAAAGATCGTTAAAATAAAATAAAGACATTTTTACGGTAAAGTAAACAACCGCCCACTAACTTGTTTCTCCACAATCGTGATATCAGCGATTCTTCTTCCATTCGATCACCACAAGTTATTTGGTTATGACGTAAATTTAAATAATTCACTTCTGATCATGTATTGTTTTTTATTATTATTTATTTCAATTGTTATGATTTCTATATCATAGTCAGAAACGCTTAAATTTTTTCTTAACATTACGTGCAATGTTTTGTGTAATGCTAAATGCTAATTTTGGATGATAGAAATTTTATTGTGAGCGAAAACCTCATCTGTGTGTCCAAAAAAATATCTCTTCGTACTTAATCATTTTTAACAATTTGTACCTTTATTTTTAACTTAATATCTAAAGATCACACGAATTTTTTTTATTATTATGTTAGGACCTTTTTGTATTGACAGTTGGATATGTTTACATTTTTACAAAACTAAGCGCCTCTGCCGTAATGGTTCATTTTGTAAGTATACTAAAACATTTTTTTCCAATTTCAAGCCTTAATATATTAATAGGCCTTAGGTATCACATAACTTTCTTTGCATTTTTAGACTCAATACCTTTGATAATTTCAAATCCTAAAAGAAAAATTGTGTGCAACACTTCGCCGCTAGAATTAACTCCGATTAAAAGTTGACAAAACTGATTGATTTTGTACTTTTGAACTATGATAATTAGCCAACCGCACAGTGTCACGCAACTTTTTTATATTTTTTGGAGAGAGCTTTTGGGTTACGTCTAATATTAACTACAAAAGCTATGTGCAGCTTTTTGCCTTGCCAAAAAAATGGGTTCAAAGGTGGCAAAAACTAAATTTCTAAAAATTTTTAAAAAAATCTCAAAAATTTAAGCCCAGATTCCGAGTGAACGAAACATTTTTGAAAATTTTTTTTTTCCCCAACAGGTTTTTTCTATATTCTGATCAATATATAAAAAATTCAAGCAATTTGGAGGAGGTCACTTCCATTGACTGCCTGATTTTTACAAAAAATGACTCCTAAGCGTAAACAACACTATTTTTAATTTAACTGATAATGTCGATTTTTGTTCCTGATAAAGTGTTTTTGCGGGGAATTCTTCTTCATTACTTTAACATGAAGGAAAGTGCTACCGAAAGTCATCGTATTTTGGTTGAAGTTTATGGTGACCATGCTCTAGCTGAGCGAACGTGTCAGAAGTGGTTTGCACGGTTTAAAAGTGGTGATTTTTGTTTGGAAAACCAAGAGCGACCAGGACAGCTGAAAAAATTTGAAGATGCAGAATTGGCAGCATTGATCGATCAGGATTCTTGTCAAACGCAAGAGGACCTTGCAAAATTGTTAGGAGTTGAACAATTAACAGTTTCCAGACGCATAAAGCCTCAAAACGTTATCGACGACAATTTAATGCATTTGAAGCAAGCTCTGGTCATAAAACGACCAGATTGGGGTAACAGACATGATAAACTCATTTTTTAGCATGATAACGCTCGACCACATGTCGCAAAACTTGTCAAAAACTATTTGGAAAATGTCGGATGGGAAGTGTTACCCCACCCGCCGTATTCTCCGGACATTGCTCCTTCTGACTACTACTTGTTCGATTGCATGAATAACAATTTGATTGGACAGCGCTTCACTTCTTCAGAAAATATCAAAAAATGGGTCTCTGATTGGATCACTTCTAAGGATGAAGTATTTTTTCGACACGGAATTCGTAAATTGCCGGAAAGATGGGCAAAAGTAGTGACTAGCGATGGACACTATTTTCATTAATGTATTCATCCATTTAGTTTTTGAAATAAACCTTCAATTAAAAAGCGCATGAATTAATTCCTAGACCTAATATATACATTTATATATACATATATATATATATATATATATATATATATATATATATATATATATATATATATATATATATATATATATATATATATATATATATACATATATATAAATATATATATTAGGGTTTCCCACTTTTAAACTGACTAAAATATTTTCATTAGCACTCATTCTTAATCATCATCATTAGGCCCCAGGACCCACCAAAAAAATTTTTAGACTTCTAAGTACATGGGTTCAGGTAGAAGCAGGTTTCATATGAGAGGTTGCGTGATTATTGAAAAAATATCGCAAACATCTTCATTTTTCAATCATTTTTGATCTAAAAAAAATATTTCCTTAATTTTTAGCTTTTTAAAAAATCACAAATGAGTATTTATCACAAAATAGCAACAATAAAAAGGTAAAAATCTTTAAAAAATCACACAAAATTGGTTTTTTTCATATCTTTTCCAACTTCTTTTCTGTTTTTAGTTACAACTTGCATTGTGTCTTGTAGTAATCCTTCATCATGGGTTTGAGCCACAAAATCTTGAACAAGTCAAATGTGGCGCTCAGCCCTATCATTGACCACTGCAAGGTTTGCTACTTGGTTTTGCAAATTTGTATATGAAACATTTGAAACATTAAAGTTATCATCTATCCATGTTTTTATCATTTCTCTAGAAATACCTAAGTAAGTAAATATCAGCCAGGACTCCTCTGTAACAAAATCAGACAAAACTGACATGGGAAGTATATGTGTTTTGGTGAATCTGGTTGTTCTGTACTGAACTCGTCAAGTGATGGAGGATCAAAGCTTATCAGCTTTAAAGCTATTTCAGCTCTTTCCTTTGAATTTAGATCAACATTTGCTATCGAAAGAATAACCAACTGAGGGGTCAGGTACCAACTATGACAAACCAGGCTTGAATGGAGCTTTTTTGCCAGGGGACCATACTTGGATTTATATAGCTCATTTGACATCATTTCTAAAGACAGTTTGAAAGAATCCAAATCATTTGATGGTGCCTGGGCTGCAATAGGAGACTTTAGGAAGTATGATCCATAAAATGTGACAATAAAGTCAGTTGACATTTGCAACATATCTTTCTCACTTTTACTCAATTTTGAATTTATCTTCGAAGTCAGCTGCATGGTCAGCAAGTATAGGCAGTCAGCCATGAATCTGGCATGATGATGTGCACCTGGTTGCTTGAATTGGAAACCAGGTATGTGGCCCCCAAGGTTAATGACCAGTAGTTCATATAGAGCTTTATAGTCTCCTCTTTGAAAACAATCTCTTTTTAAGGCTGTTTCACAAAAATTCTTAGTATCTATTACTCTTGTATGAAAAGTAATACCTACTTTAAACTCATCTCTGTGATAGTTATAAAAAAGCAATTGATTAATTTTTTTAGCTCCTTCTTGTATTTCTCGCCAGTTATTTTGGAAATCTTTATATATTGCTCTTGATGGCGATTTTGTTGTTCCTTGAATATAATCCATTGCATGTGATATGTGCCTTTCAGATATGTGGTGCCTGAAAAAATTTAAATATGAAAAACTGTACACTATACAATGTTAATGTATGTGACAATATAAATGATTTTTATAAATATTTTAGTACCTACAGAGGAGCCAAAGCACTGGTCGTTGAAGCACATGATCCACCAGGAACTTTATAGCCCCATTGTACTTTCCAGTGTTAGAGGCAGTTGTATCTGCACTACAACCAATGATTTGGTCAGTGAGCTCATAGTATTCTAAAATGTTCTGAATAGCAATAGCTTGATCCTGTCCTTTAGATGACTCAATTTCTAAAACTCCGAGCAAGAAATCTAGGGGTTCATTGACCTGGGGTGATAAAAGACTGAGAGCTAGCCTTTCTACAGTTTCAGACTTTTTTTTTTCAGTTCCATAATGCTTGACAAGTTTTGTATCAAAGTGAAGGACAACCTTTAAATCTCGTACTTTGTCTAGATTTTCTTCTCTGACCATTTCTGCTTCATTTTCAATAACAATCTTTCTGTTTCTATGCAGACCACTCCTTGATACAGGAACTGTATTGAGATCAACACCAGCGATACTGAAAAGTGAGGCCAGGAGCGAGGTTTCTGCTCTAACGCTTACCTTATACCTGGTCAAGAATGGAACCCATTTGTCAAGAATGTCATTCATTGAAAGCTGCAGGTAAACTCTTTCTTTACTAATCTTCTGTTTTTTTGGTGAAGGCTCAAAATCACTATCATTATCAGTTGCACTTGTTCCACTTGATAAAAATGATACTTCCATCTCAAAATTTTTCATTCTTTCCTTTTCCTCTATTGTTTTCTTCTTTGACCTTTCCTGTCTCTCTTTTTGCCGTTCATCTTCTCTATGCATTCTCTCTATCATATCAAACATTATTTTTTATCCATCTTTAATTCTGTCATGATAAGTTTTGTCTTTACTGTTGTCAAACTTTACCATTTCACCTCTAAATGCTTTCTTCAGGAACTCAATGTCCTCTCTTTTTGCATCTTTGTCTCTATTTTCATCATTTTTGATCAGATTTAAGATATCTGTTTTATAAACTTGAAATGTACAGTTTGCCTCATTTACAAAATCCTGTTTTTTTTATTTAATTGCTCCTGTTTCTCTCTATTTTCATAAAGGGTTCTAACTTTGCATAGTTTCTCGTAGCGATCATAAGATTGTACAAGCTATTCCTTGACTACTTGCTCTGTTAACCGAAATTTTGAATCAAAACCACCCCTGTCCCAAAGATTTAACAGTTCTCTGAGTATACATACACCAGTGAATTCCCATCTGTTTTTAATTTCACACTCCCCTTCACTGCAAACCATAAATCTTGACCTTGACATTTGTGCACAGGATAAGTTTTGTTTATTGTTCTTTGATCTTAGCCAATATATTCGACGACAAACTTCTCCCATTGTGGGTAGTCTAAACAAATTAAAAGTAGGTTTACATTGTTTTTCTACATACAACTATTTTTGATAAACAATTTTACTCAGCTTTTTCTAATACTTTTAAAAGTAAATAAAAAATATAACCTGTTTGGTGCAAACATATGAAGGGGATGCTGAAGCAAATAGAGTGTTCTTCTACTCCTGTTGGTTCGCTGAGGAGCTGGACTTCTGTTTTGGGATGTACATGGGGATCCTGGCTGATGGTCCCTGCTAGTTCTAGGAGAGGTATTTCTCAAAGAAGAATGACTTTGGCATAAGGAAGGCTCTTTGGAACTCTCCTCAGTTCTCTCTCTTGCTGCACTCTGACCTTTTCTGGTCCTAGAGGATCTGCGGAGGGTTCCATCATCATCACTATCCATTATATATTTTTTTTAATTTAGATATTTCTGAAAATTAAATGTAATAGAAATCAATCAAGTCACATCAAATAAAAATGAAAATAAAAAAAAACACATGAATTAGTAAAATTGCAGATGTTTTAATATTTAATATGATAGGATACAATTTTATAATGAGTATTGGTATTTTTTTGTTTTCAGCAGGCCTAAAAATTAAAATTTTATTTAAAAAAAACATGTTTAAGGTCATTTAAATGCATTAAAATTACATTATAGTTTAGAACATAATATTATTTTCTCCATTTGATGTTTTGAAATATTTTTTAGACCAAAAATGTCTAAAAATTGAAAGAATTCTGTAAAATTTATGAATAATCACGCAACCACTCATATGAAACCTGCTTCTACCTGAACCAATGTACTTAGAAGTCTAAAAAATTTTTTGGTGGGTCCTGGGATCTAATGATGATGATTAAGAATGAGTGCTAACAAAAATATTTTGGTCAGTTTAAAAGTGGGACACCCTAATAAATTTATATATATATATATATATATATATATATATATATATATATATATATATATATATATATATATATATATATATATATATATATATATATATATATATATGTATATGTATATATATATATATATATATATATAAATATATATAAATGTATTTATACATATGTATTTATGTATATGTATGTATATGTAGTAGTAGTAGCAGCAGCAGCAGTAGTAGTAGTAGTAGTAGTAGTAGTAGTAGTAGTAGTAGTAGTAGTAGTAGTAGTAGTAGTAGTAGTAGTAGTAGTAGTAGTAGTAGTAGTAGTAGTAGTAGTAGTAGTAGTAGTAGTAGTAGTAGTAGTAGTAGTAGTAGTAGTAGTAGTAGTAG
Organism: Hydra vulgaris; assembly: GCF_038396675.1. Lineage (NCBI taxonomy): Eukaryota > Metazoa > Cnidaria > Hydrozoa > Anthoathecata > Hydridae > Hydra > Hydra vulgaris. The sequence goes on from NC_088923.1 coordinate 43,868,198, forward strand.
TAGTAGTAGTAGTAGTAGTAGTAGTAGTAGTAGTAGTAGTAGTAGTAGTAGTAGTAGTAGTAGTAGTAGTGGTATAAAAAGGGCGTTCTGGGACATTTTTTTTCAACTATATCCCTATCCATATTCTCATATCATATTTCAACCATTTCAACCATAATATATTAATATATTATAGTTACATCAATTTCACAAGTGAAATCTGCGCATAAAAGAAAACATACCCTATTAAATCAGACTTGTCAATTCTTTATTATCAACCCATGAGTTGAACGAATCAGGATAACCATACCACTTTACTAATGATTTGTTTTCAAGTTTGCGAATAACTTTTTTAATCCTAGATATATTTTGATCCGTTTTTTGCATTTCTTGTTCATAAAAAGTAGCTTGTATTTATTCACCATTATCGTCAGTTATTTTATACGTTGGTGGATCTGTGAACTGAACTTGTGACACTGTAAAAACAAATGGTGTCATTTTAATTGAAGAATGTTGTTGTATTAATTTACAATTTCATCTAAGACGTCAATATATTTTCTAGTAGAATTAGCTGAAAAGTACTTAAACATTTTATCATTCATTGTTCTATTCCAATGTTCAACTACACAATTTTTTTCTTCATTTTCAGTTGAGTATAACTCAACACCTAGCGCTTTAACATGTTTATTATATAATTCTAACCCTTTATCGACCCATATTTTTTGACACTTTCTTTCGTGGAAGATTTTATTTAAAGCATTAGCAACATCAACTCCAGTTTTACTTTTCAGTGAAACAATCCATCCATAATTAGAAAAAACATCTATTACCATTAATAAGTATTTATACTGTCATTGATTTTGGAAAAAGATTTCATGTCAACTAAATCAGCAGCCCATATTTCATCGATTCCATTTACAATCACTTTTCTTTTTCTGAAATGTTTTACAACTGGTTTATGAAGTTCGTTTGCAAATTCGTCAGTCCATTTCAATTTTTTATCATCTTCTTTTTCTTTGATCGTTTGTAGTTTTTTTGAGTAGTTTCAACACCCAATCCAAATTTTGCTTTAGATGCTATAATAGGTTTTATAATACCTCGTTTAATTCGTTCACGTATTGTTGGATTTTTTATAGAATCCCTTTCTTCGATCGTAATTTTATCAGCTAAATTTCTTTTTGCTGTGTCATTGAAGTATTTATAAGCAAGATCGTGATGGTAAGCTGCAATATCAACTCTATCTATAGGTTTACTCCATTCTTTATATGCGTCAGTAGTAGGGTTGAGCTTTTACCAAAAATTTACCGGTAAATCGGTAAAATTGTTTTACCGATTTACCGGTAAAATGATGTCGGTAAATTTCGGCAAATATTGTTTTTTTAATAACGTTGAAGGATAATTGAAAATGTTTTAGAATGCTTGAAATAGCTCAACCAATAAATTAAAAATTTAATTAAAAATTTAATTTTCATTTTCCTGTCAACAAAGCTGTTGTTTGTTATGCTTGAAAAGTGATTTTGTTGGTTTAGTTTTGTCTAAACACTTTAAGAAAAACGTTTTTACTTTCTTGTTACTTATTTATCAATCAATGTATTTTGGAAAACGATATTACATCCACGGTCATTTACAAATAGTTATAAAACTAATATTAAGTAAATACCTATAAGTTGATATAAAAAAAAAATTTTTAACACAAATAATAGTAAAAATGATGAACAATGAATTAATAATAATGATAACACTATAATCATAAAAAATAATATATTGAGTATAATATTTATAAATTTACACTAGATAAAACCAATTAACTAAAATAAACAGAAAGAATTAAATAGTTTTTATAAAAATTAAATAGTTTTTATATATAAAAAGTAAAATAAAGAATAAGTACATCCGAGGAGATTTTTTAGATACAAAAAATTATAATAAACAACAACAACAACAAAAAAAAAAATAAAGAAAAACTAGGCTGAATATAAAAAATAGAAATAATAATAATACTAACAATACTATAATCAATACTACTAGAATACAACCGTTACAATAATAATCCAAAAAACTTAAAATAAACACGTCCACACTCTAATATAAAATAATTAAAATCTCCAACTAACAGATAAAAATAGATTAGGTGGGTAAAAATGTATAGGAAAAGTCAACAAACGAGAAAATCAGGAACATTAAAACACAATACAAACACACACACACACACACACACACACAAAACAAAACTTAAATCATAATATTAAAAAACATAAAAATAGGGACAAAATCACACAAAAAATAAAATTACACAACATTTAAACATAGAAATAAATTTTAAAAAGTATATATTTTTGTTACATCTTCGACTTTTCGAAATAATAAAAACGTTCCATATTTTTCTTAACTTTGTTTAACGTTTAACGTCTTTTTTTTTTCATACATTTTAATTTAAAGATATCTTTTTGTTGTATTTGATTGACATTTTTTTTTCTTTTTTTTTCTTTTGGCTTGATTTTGTTAATGCTTTCATTTATTCTTTAATATATATATTAATTTATATATAAATATATATATATATATATATATATATATATTTCTTTTTTACTTTTATTAGTTTTTTTTTTTTTCTAGATGATTCTTTTTTTTTTCTTTTTCACCGTTACAAAAAGCGACCGCCATTTGCGATGTCATTGCAAAGTCTTCATCATTCATATTTATTGTGGTCTTTATCACTAAATTTGATTTGCGTTTTAGCAAAATGTCGGACGCTTGGAAACACTACACCTTCAACAAAGGGAAAACAGTTACTTGCAAAATTTGTGGAAATACAAGTCAATACACAAGTTCTACAACTGGAATGTGGTATCACTTAGACAAGAAACATGGAATCAAAAAGGAAGCACAGGAAAAAGTGACACCAAAAGCTGCATCACAATCAAAAAGGCCTAAGATTTTAACTTTTTTTCAAAAGCAATCAATTGAAGAAGTGATTTCAAGACTTACAGCATTGGATGGATTTAGTTTAAATGCCATTGTTAACAGCTCTTTCATTCGATCTGCAATATCTGAAAAAGGTTATGATTTCCCAAAAAATCACAAACAAGCAATCCAGTCAGTTAAAAAGTTTGCAACTGGCGTAAGGAATGACCATAAAAACACTTTCAATTCCTTAGTGACAATGGGAAAACGCTTTTCAATTACACTGGATGAGTTCACTTCTTTGAAAAATCGAAGGTACATGAACAGTAATATTCATCAAAAAAACAATCACTGGAATCTGGGCTTGACTCGAATTTCCGGATCTCTGCCGGCTGAAAAGCTGCAGCTGTTGTCACTGAAAAAGTGGCAGAATTTGGGTTGAAACTAGGCGACAGCATTGTCTGCTCAGTTACTGACGGAGCTTCCATGATAGTTAAGTTCGGAAAACTGGTTCCAACCGAGCATCAAACCTGTTATACCCACGGAATGCACTTGGCCGTTCAAGAGGTGCTGTACGAGAAGCCTTCTCAACAAATCTAACAAAACTCATTTGAAGAAACAAGCGGCGACGAAGTCAGCAGTGACGAATCTGAATCTGACACCGAAGTCAGTTTTCTTGGTGCCGCCATGGATGAAAACATTCCCATTCCGAAAGTGAAAGTTCACTTGCAATCTGTCATCACAAAAGTCCGAAAAATTGTGTAGTTATTTCGAAAATCGCCCGTCAAAAATGACGTCCTTCAAGAAGAAATTAAGAAAGAGCACGGAAAAGAGGTTTCACTTATCCTTGAGTGCAGAACAAGATGGAGCAGTCTGCTGTCAATGATTCAACAGTTCCTCAAAGTCAAACATTCAATCAGAAAAGTATTGAAGGACATTTCTGCACATTTGATTTGCAGTGATGATGAAGAAGACATTTTATCCGACATTGTTGCTGCTCCTGAACCAGTCAAATTAGCAGCAGAAGCACTTTGCCGACAAAATGCAACTCTTCTTACTGCTGAAGGAATTTTCAAGTTTCTTGTAAACAGGCTGAAACAACAAGATTCACCTCTTTGCATTGCAATGAAGAGTGCAATTTTGAGAAGTTTTGAAGAGAGAAGGCAGAGCAATCTTTTAAGCTTGTACAGATATCTTTTCAATCCAGAATGCTTGTCCGACATTGAAGAGCATAAAGTTTTCAACATGCCTCCGAAGTCTGTACTTCAAAAGACCGCGAAAAACTTGCCGTCTAGGCTTTTTCCAAGAAATCCAGATGACCTGGAGTTTATTCAAGAAGTGCATGGCTCAGAAACTCTTGACGAAAGTCCACTTTCTCTTGAAGAAGAACTCAAGGAAGCAATTTAGCATTCGGCCAAAAAACAGCGACACAATTCAAACGACGAATTCAAGGCCATTTCAAAAGAAATGTTGGTCTATGAAGCGACCGGAAAGAGAACTGCAAACCTTGAACTTTTGTTCAATGCACAAGAAACCATCCCACCAACAAATGTCGAATCTGAGCGAGCCTTTTCTGCCGCTGAATTATTTGAGACAAAAATTCGATGCAGAATGAGTGACGACTTACTTGATACACTTTGTTTTCTCAAAGTTCATTTTTTATCTAAAAATAAATCTCAAAACTAACATTAATGTGTTTTATTTACTTATTACTGCATTTTATGATCTTCTGTTTATGCCTTTTTATTTTTTACCGATTTTACCGGTAAATTTTGATTTTTTTACCGTTTTACCGGTAAATTTAAAAGTCGGTAAAAGCTCAACCCAAGTCAGTAGAAGTTGATCGTTCATCTAAATTAGTACCAGGACCTGCAAATTTCATTTCAGGTAGATGCATTTCACCTGGAAACTTCAACCATGGTAGTTTTATTTTATGTGTTGCTGAATTATTCGAACTCACTAAATCTCCTACTTTTTTTGAGGATACAAATTAAGTTTTTAATCTTCCACAAATAGCGCAATTTCTACGTTGCATATTTCAATTGTTTTTACTCACGACATTTTGCAAGTTTAGTATTTGTTTTTTTTTTCTACATTTAACGCAGTAGATTATATATATATATATATATAAAAAATTTTATATAAAAAATCTTGATATATAAAAAATGGATATGATAGATTTGTCATGGAATGCGAATAGCAATAAGAGAAATAATAATAAGTTGTTTCCTAAAAGTATAAGAGGAATTATTGTTGGAAAATCGGGTTGTGGAAAAACTACTTTATTATTGAATTTACTTTTTAAACCTGGTTGGTTAGGCTATAATAATTTACAAGTTTTTGGAAAATCTCTTTTTCAACCAGAATACAAAATATTAAAGCAATCTTTTGAACAAAAATTACCAAAAGAAGTTATTCTTAATCTATTTAGGTTTAAAGACGAAATAAAAAAATCAAATGAAAATCCAGATTTTGTAATTGAAGACATTTCAAAAAACTTAAATGAGAAAACAGATATGGAGTGTAAGTTTTTTGAAACTGAAGAAGATGTGCCAGATCCTCAAGATCTTGATATTCCTTAGAATAATTTGATGATGTTTGATGATTTACAATTAACAAAGCAAAATAAGTGTGAAAAACATTATATAAGAGGAAGACAAAGTAATGTAGATTGTTTCTATCTTGCACAAAATTATTTTATGTTACCTAGGCAAACTATACGAGAAAATATAAATTTTATTTGCTTATTTCCTCAAGATTCGAAGAATTTAAATCACATTTATAATGATCATGTTTCAAGTGATATGGGAAAAGATGAGTTTAAAAATTTTTGTAAAAAAGGATGGTCAGAGCCTCATGGAATTGTTATTATAGATCTATCTTTTAAAAGAGATTATGGAAAATATAGATGTCGATTAAATTGTTTTTATATACTCAATTATTGAAAATAATACTATCTTATATAAAAATGACATGTTTATTAGTGAACGGAAATAGCAGTATATTAAAAACTATTTATAACCCTGTTATTCAATTTAAAGAAGACAGAGAATATGAAATGGCTCTAATTCGTATAGATACATCTTACAGTTTTCCTAATATTAATTCTTTAAACAACAATTTTAGATATAGTGCAGATAATGGATCAACTTGGAAGGATATAAACATTCCAGATGGATGTTATAAAATTGATGATATAAATAATGATATCAAATCGATTATGATAGCAAACGGTGATGCAACTTCAGCAGTTGCAAATATTACAATTGTAGCAAATAGGAATAAATTAAAATCACATTTAACTGTTGCAACTGGTTATAAAGTTGATTTTACAACTTCAAATTCAATTAGAACTGCTTTTGGTTTTGACAGTGGAATATATTCAGCAGGCTCCAATATATCAACTAATATAGCAAAAATAATAAGTATTAATAGTATACTAGTAACAAGTGATATAACAGAATCATCGTATGTAAATGGAGGAACTAGTAATGTTATATATTCATTTTTCCCAGATGTAGGTCCTGGATATAAAATTATTGAAAAGCCGAATTACGTAACTTATTCACCACTAATACTAAAAAAAATATCAAAAATGAAAAATAAATTGGTTGATCAAGATGGAAATCTTTTGGATTTACGAGGAGAACAAGTAACTATTAGATTTCATATAAGAGAAGTAGATAAGTCGTAAAATAATTTTTTAAAAAATGACGAAAATTTTTTCACTTACATTTAAAAATGAGTAAATATACTAATATTGAAGTAAATATTTCAGAGGGACAATTGAAAAAAATTAAAAAACCAACTAATGAAGAAGATGGTTATAGAGCTAGTATTAAATTAGCCCATTCAGATCTTAATGGTTATCATGTATTAGCTGTAACAAAAAGGCAATTGAATAAAATTACGAAAGCATATGAAAATGGTACCGATGTGATAATTAATTTAAGTAAAGCGCAACTCATTCACAATTCTAAAATAGAGGGTGGATTTCTAGGAGCACTATTACCTTTCCTTGGTACAGCTGGAAGATTTTTATTATCAAGCGTTGCTCCAGCTCTTTCTACAGGTTTATTAACAGGAGTAGGTTCAGCAGCTGAATCAGCTATGGTTGATAAAATTGCTGGAAGGGGTGTTGTGTACATGAAAAAGAATGGAAAGGGAATTAAAATGACTGCTGCAGGAAATGGTTTATATTTGAGACCATGGAGTAAAGGTGGTTCTATAGGTGATGGATTGTACTTGCGTAGTGGAAATGGATATACATCAACAGGATCAGGTTTATTATTAGGGCCAAATTCACCATTTGCTAATATTCCATTTTTGAATATACTTTTAAGATTTCTTAAAAATTTTTTTCTTTATATAATAAAAAGAAATGCCAATACATATTTTAGGAAATATACCACGTGAACTTACAAAACAACCTATTTATTCTAAAGTACACTCAAAGATATTCAAAGACTTAGAGCATCCTTCAGTATTAATAAATAATAATAAATATGAAATATTTGCACAACACGACATTACAATAAAATCTCTATCACATCAATATATTCTTTTAAAGTTTGGTTTAGTATTTAATGAAGGTGTTGCGTTAGTTTCATTAAAAGAAGAACTGAAATTAAAAATGTTAATCTTACAAAACTCTATAATATCAGAGACTGTTGATGATATTATGATAAATGTTGTTAATAATTCTGATTCTGATATATTGATTAAAAAAGGGGATAGTTTATGTTTTATGAATTTATTGTAAATATTTAAAAAAAAAATTATTTTAACTTATTAAAATAGAGTTTAATTGCAAAAAGCTATGTTATAATATTTATTCAGATATACAAAATGATAAAAATACTAATCAATTATATCCAAATCTTCCAAGTGCACCTGATTGATAGTAAAGTTTAATCCTAATAAAGGAGTATATAATGAAGATGATCTTAAAAAATATCAAGATATATTAATACAAACAGATGCAATTACTTCTGAAAACCCATACAAACCGAAGTCGTCTCGTAGTGGAAAATACAGAGAAATAATAGCACCTATTTGGAAGGACATAAAAGAAAATAGGAAGCGTGAATCAAGAGGAAAAGGAATTGGAGGTAGAGTACAAGCTATAATTCCTCCTTGCGACTATGATGCATTAGTTAATCAGCTTTATTTGTGTATAGCTGCATGGAAAGCAGGTAACACTGGAGCATAAAATAAAGGTGTTGCAATTTGTGATGAATTTTTAAGACAAGGTGAAATGGATAGTTCACAGTATAAAGTAATAAGAAATCTTTTATAATTATATCTCACTATATAAAAAAAATATATAGTACATAAAAAAATGCTAATTGTTAATAATAGGAGATATATAAAGAAACATGTTGTTGGAGGAAGTGGTATATTCGAAACCATAAGAGATTTATTTAAAAGAGTAAAAGCGTCAAATGTAACAAGAGTGTCATCAGCTATGTTGAAGAAGATGGCTGCTACTGATTTAGGAAAAACTGCAATAACTGCTGCTAAATCAGCAGGAAAAGAACTTTCAAAATCAGCGATAGAAGCTGCTAAAAATGCTACAGTTGAAAAAGGAAAACAATTAACTGATAAAGCGTCATCAAAAATAGATTCACAACCTGTTAATAATAGAATTGATGAATTAATTTCAAGTTTTGGAGTATCTGAAAGACCTACTTCTTATGAAAAAAATAATGCAGAAGAAGTAATAACAAATATAAATAAATTGATGATGGGGTCTGCAATAAGATCAGTAAAAAAAGGACCATAAAATAAATATGCTATAAGAATAGAAGATCTTGTTAAAATGGGACGCGGTCTTCGGCTTGCTTAAATTTAGCTTTCGTAAATTTATCTTTCGTAAATTTAGCTTACGTAAATTTAGCTTTCCTAAATTTTTTTATAACGTTTTTAAGAATTGTCAATCAAAAAAAATTTTTTTATATTGTTTATAAAAAAATAAAATGACGACTTCTGAAGTATTTAATTTTACAGAACTGATAGAGATAGATAATGGAATTGAAAGATATGAAGAACATGAATATGAACCTATTAATGACACAAATCTGAATAGTCCTGGAGAAATAAGAATCAATATTAATGAACAAGATTTGTTAGCACTTCCATCTAAAGCGTATCTCTTATTTGGAGGGCAACTTGTTAAAGCTGATGGAACAGCTTATGCTAATGCATATGCAGCGGCGCTTACAAATAATAGTATTATGCATTTATTTAATCGAACATACCAATTATCAAACCAAGAGATAGAAGCTGTTTATTATCCAGGTCAAGCAACTACAATGTTAGGAATGCTTAATTATTCAAATGACTTTCAATTAGCACAAGGATTATATCAATTGTGGTATAAAGATACTACATCAACAGCAGTACTTGCTGATAACACAGGGTTTGCAACAAGACAAGCATACCTAATTCAGAAACCAACTACAAAAGAAACATTTTCATTTTGCGTACCTTTAAGACACATTTTTGGATTTTGTGATGATTACGACAAAATTTTTTATGGGCTTAAACATACAATAACTCTTGTAAGACAAAGTGATGATAATGCAATTTTTAGGCTTGCTGCTGCAGCTGCAGGAAAAGTTAATCTTACTAAAATATCATTGTTTATGCCAAATTTGATACCATCAGGTAAAGAAAAAAAAAGACTTCTTGATGAAATTGAAAGAAAAGTGACCATTCCAGTAAGTTTTAGAATGCGTCAGTGTGATACTACAACTGTTCAACAAGCTACTTCATTTAATTGGCAATTGACTGTAAAGACATCTCCTGAAAATCTAATATACGTTATTGTCGGATTTCAAACTAATAGAGCTAACGGTGACCAAACTGTCAATGCTTCAATATTTGATCATTGTGACTTGAAAAATATGTACATTATGCTTAATAATAATACCAGATATCCTGCTGAAGATTATATTTTGTCATTTCAAGAATTTATATAGAAGCATCTATGTTTAAAGAAAAATATTATGGAATGAATGAATTTATCGCAAACAGCAAAATAAATCCTTCTGACTATAGAGATTTATACCCAATTTTTGTTTTTGATATTAGTAAACAATGAGAAACATTAAAATCATCAACTATACAAGTACAAATTAGAGCAATATTTAATACAGCTGTACCAGCAAATACTCAAGCATATGCTCTTGTATTATCTGATAAAATAATGGAACTTAAAGCAGATGGTAATAAATTTGATGTTAAATAAATTTAATGTTAATTAAATTTTTTGAAAATTATTTAAATTTTTATTCTTTATATAATAAAAATGTATTATACAAAGAAAAGTTTAAAAAGTTTATTAGAAGAAAATAACATTTCAAAAACATCTGACAATATCGCTACATTGAAAATGATTGCAATAGAAAATGGGTTATTAGATGAAGAATCTATTATGGCTGAAGTGAAAAAAGTAACTGAGAAAGGATCAGTTGGAAGACCTAGAATACATCCAGTAAAAGAAGTTGATCCTTCAGATCCATGCAAAGTAAAAGAGAAAAGATCAGTTGGAAGACCTAGAATACATCCAGTAAAAGAAGAGAAAAAAGAAATAGATCCAAAATATGAAAGATTAAAAACAATTAAGAATAAACCAGTCACTATTAAATTAACAAACATGGAGAATACATCCTTATATAGCGCAATGCGTGAAACTGGTCATGGATATAGATATCTTAAAATGCGTGATGGTAAGATTGATAATAGTTATATGATTAAAATATCAAATTTTGAAAAATTAAAAAAAAATTAAAATATATTTAAAAAAAATCTTTATTTATAAAAATGGGATCTGATAAATTATTTCAAATTAAAAATGCGATTAAATTGTTAAAAAATAATTTAGATAAAGTAAATTAGCATATGTTATCTAAAATCCAAATGCAATTAATTTATTAAAAGAGAATTTAGATGAAGTAAATTGGAGAAATTTATCTCGAAATCCAAATGCGATTGAGATATTAAAAGAGAATTTAGATAAAGTAGATTGGGAAATGTTATCTACAAATCCAAATGCAATTGGGATATTAAAAGAGAATTTAGATGAAGTAGATTTAGATAAAGTAGATTTAGATAAAGTAGATCTCGAAATCCAAATGCAATTGAAATATTAAAAGCTAATTTAGATAAAGTAGATTCGGAAATTTCATCTTTAAATCCAAATGCAATTGAGATATTAAAAGCTAATTTAGATAAAGTAGATTGGACTTGTTTATCTAAAAATCCAAATGCGATTGAGATATTAAAAGATAACTTAAATAAAGTAAATTGGAATTGGTTATCATATAATCCAAATATCTTCACATATGATTATGAAAAAGCTCTTAAATTATTCCTTAAAGAACCAGAAAATTAGATTGAGATAAAAGCGAGAAAAATGTGGAATTTTTAATTGAAATTCAATTAAAAATTTATCTTTTAATGCGATTGAAATATTAAATTCTGAAAAATTAAAAAAAATAAAATCTTGTCATATAAAAATTTAAATTTCTATATGACAAAAAAAAATATTGTGAAAAATGATATAAAGAAAATGAAAATTAAAAAAAATTATCCTGCTATATAAAAATGGAAAATAAAACGGTGAAAGAATTAAAACAAATCGCTAAAGAGCGAGGAATTAAATATTATTATAATATGCGAAAAAGTGATCTCATAAGAGCGTTGATGCACACACAGATGCAATCAGTTAAACAGATGGATACGAAGTATCTACTTGATGAGCCTGTTCCAGATATATCATCAACAATTTTAGCTCCGTCACCTTTTCAACCTATTACACAAAGTAGAAAATAAATAAATAAAAAGATTAGTTCTATTGCAGATTGGATTTTATCATATTTTCCTGATAAAATTAAAAAAAACAGCTAATGAAAAGATTGATGAATTAAAATCTACAGTTTCAAATTTGTATCAAAAATATGGAATTAGAAATCCGATAGAAATTAAATTATCACAATCAGCTGTTAAGAATGTCGCAAACCAGTTTTCAGTTAAAGGAATGAAAGGATATAATGCTATATCTTTCATGAATGCTGCTAAAAAAAGTGCAATTAAAATACTAACCGAAAATAGAAAATCAAAGGTTTATATAGTTCTCACTTGTGAAATGGAGCGTACTGATATTAAAACACGAGAAACTATAATCACATCTGCTCCATTTAGAACGAATAATCAAGTTGTATTAAAAACAAAAGATTTAGACGAGTTTTATGAAACATCAAAGCAGAAAATTTTAGAATCCTTATCATCTTTTCAACATTTAGGATCAGGTTGGAGATTTGTTTTTGTTGAAAAGATGGATATCAATTTTATTGAGTATAATCCTATTAAAGCTAAATCATATATTCCACTTGATAAAAATTTGGCAATTAAAAAAGCAATAATTAATATAAAGAATGAAGATAATCAATGTTTTAAGTGGTGTATTGCAAGAGCATTAAATCCAACAGATAATCATTATGAAAGAGAAGAAAAAGAACTTAAAAATCAAGCTGAAAAAATAAACTGGGAAAAAATAGAATTTCCAGTATCATTAAATCAAATCACACAATTTGAGAAGAACAATCAAGATATCAGTGTCAATGTATATGGTTATGAAAATTTAGAAGTTCATATTTTGCACGTATCAAAGAATAATGATCGCAAACATTTACTAGATTTACAATTAATCTCAAATGGAGAAACGAATCATTACTGTTTAATAAAAAATTTAAGCAAATTACTTTCATCACAAACATCAAACAAACATTGCAAAAAACACTATTGTAGAAATTGTTTGTTAGGGTTTAATTCTAAAGAACCATTATCTAATCATAAATCGTATTTTGAAACACATGATTCAGTACGTATCGACCTTCCACCACTAAATTCAACAATGCAATTTACTAATCACAATAAATCAATGAGAGTTCCGTTTGTATTATATGCTGACTTTGAAAGTTTTATTAAACAAATTGACACTTGTGAACCCAATCCGAATGAATCTCATACTAAACAATATCAAAAACATATTCCAAGTTCATTTTGTTATTATATTAAATGTTTTGATGAAAGTTTTATCAAACCAGTCCAGTCACATTTACTGCAAGTAGTGAAACAGATGATGTTACACAAATTTTTGTTGATATTTTACAAGAAGATATTAAGAAAATTTGTGATAGTATTAAATTTCCAAAAAAGATGATATTCACTAATGAAAACAAGCATAATTTTAATGCAGCAAGAGAATGTCACATTTGTAGTGAAAAACTTGGAAAAGATAATGTAAGTGACCATTGTCATATTACAGGAAAATATAGAGGTGCTGCTCATCAAAGTTGTAATTTAAATTATAAAATTCCAAAATTCTTTCCAGTACTATTTCACAATTTATCTGGTTTTGATTCTTACTTATTTATAAAGAAATTATCCGGAGGGAAATTGAGTTGCATACCAAACAATGAAGAAAAGTATATTAGCTTTTCTAGAGAAATTAAAGTCGATGAGTATATTAAAGAAGGTAAGAAATTTGAAGTTAAACGTGAGATTCATTTTTTAGATAGTTATAGATTTAAGCCTTCTAGTTTAGATGCTTTATCAAAGAATTTAGCAAAAGACCAGTGTAAAAATATCGGAAAATTATATTCAGGGAACAATTAGATTTATTACTAAAAAAAGGCGTATATCCATATGATTGGGTAGACTCTGTTGATAAATTTAATGAAACCCAATTACCACCAAAAGAATTATTCTTTTTCAAAATTGAACAATGATGATATAAGTGATGATGAATACTCACATGCACAAACTGTATGGAATGAGTTTCATTGCAAAACATTTAGAGACTATCACGACTTGTACAATGTTTCAGATGTGCTTTTACTAGCTGACGTCTTTGAAAATTTTAGAGATGTTTGTATAAATTGTTATAAATTAGATCCTGCTTGGATACATCACCAGGATTAGCTTGGGATGCAGCATTGAAGAAAACAAATGTAAAATTAGAACTGTTGAGCAACTACAATATGATCCTAATGATAAAGAAAAGAATAAGAGGTGGAATTAGCATGATATCAAATAGGTTAGGAGCTTCTAATAATAAGTACATGGGTGACGCATATGACAAAAGCAAAGAATCAACATTCATGCAATATCTAGACGCTAATAATTTACATGGATGGGCGATGAGTAAACCACTTCCAACACATGGTTTTAAATGGATGAACGAAAATGAAATAGAAAACTGGAAATCAATTACATGTACACTAGAAGTAGTTTTAGATTACCCTGAACATCTACATGATGAACATAATGATTATCCACTTGCACCTGAAAGAGTAAATATCGATAAAGTTGAAAAATTAGTTTCCAACTTGAATAATAAGAAAAAGTATATAGTACATTATTATTATAAGGTACATGAAATAGCATTGAGCGCTAAAGACGATAAAAGAGTTATTTTAGAAGATGGAATACACACATTAGCATATGGACATTACAAACTAAAAGAAAGAAATTCGAAGAATTTTTAAGACAATAGGATAACTAGGCAAAGAGACAAAGAGGTCAATGATCCCGATGAGCCCAAATGGTAGGGGGTATGGGAGCCCAAGGGGTAGGAGTAGGGGAGCCCAAAATAATTTTTTGAGAAAAAAAATAATTTTTAAATAAAAATGGAAAATATTTATAAACTTGTCAATGTTAAAGGAATAATTCTACCCAATGAACCACTAACAATCTTTCAATTGATCAAAGCAGCATTTGATCAATTGAAAGATTGTATTTGTAAGAGATCAATTACCAAAAAATGCACAAAGACAAGAATGTGGAATATTAAATACAGGAGATTCAAGTAGGAAGGGATTTCACTGGATTTGCTGGTACAAAGTCAGTGATAAAAAACTAAGTTTTGACTCTTATGGGCTACCAACGCCTGTTGAAATTGTTAATTATTTAAAAATGCCTGTTTATTATAACAGTGAAAGAGTTCAAATTGGAAATACTTTATTCTTTGGACACTTGTGTTTATATGTTTTGAAAAAACTATACGAGGGACATGATTTTCAGAATATTATTAATAATCTATGGTAATTTTTTTATATTTTATATATAAAATGCCTGTCAATATATTCGGTACTACTACTTCAGATGTATATTTAGATCGTTAAATAATATCTGAAGCTAATAACTTGTTCATTCGTAGAGATGGAAAAAATAATGCAACTAGTAATATTAATATGAATTGTAATAAATTAATAAATGTAGCAGAACCTTCTAACTTACAAGATGCTGCTACAAAAAGTTATGTTGATAATAATTCACTTGAATTGTACTAAATTCAAGTTTAACGTGCTTTGGAAAAAAATACTATACTATTCTACCATCTACATTTCCTGATGCAGCAATAGTTTTTACAAAATCTACTTATCCTGGTATTCTTAGAAAACTATGGTTAGTATTCCAAGGATCAGATCCTAATAACAATGTTCCAGGTAATTTATTTCTTAGAATATTTGCAGATCATGCACTTTGCATAGGAGATTATTGTATTTCTACACAGGGTATCGGAGATAATAATATTCCTTTAGCTTGTGATATGTTAATTGCACCAGATGGTGGACCATTTTATGCAAACTCTTTTCAAGGTTGTAATGTATATACAGCTAGTGCACTAGGAGGATACATTACACTTGAAATGCCATTTACTACTAGTCTAGTAATTCAATAATACAATAATATTAAACAAAACGTTTCATATTGGATACAACCTCATATTAAAATGGCTACATCAATACTTAAATTGTTATCACTTATTAAATTATATTCAGAAACATTTAGATTTGTTCCCACAACTTATGATAAAGAATATATCTTATTAGAAACTACAGACAATGCCAAACAAGGTGTTTATCTTAAGTATATTAGAATGCATATTATTGGATTATCTGGAAATTGGTGGGAATCTAGAGTACGCATGTATGAGTCATACAATTCTCCAGCAAGTACTAACTATCTTATGAATACATTGACACCCTATGATGGAGATAGTAAAAGAACAGTAGGATATCCTTTATCCCTGGCTTTGATAATAATAGTGTATGCATATACGCCTCATCTGGTTTAGAAGACTTTTATCTTTCTTCGTGGAACAGTGTTAATATTAAATCATTTAACAATGAATCATCTGGACTATTGTATCAATCAAGTGATGGAATTAGTCTTACAACTACTATCTCATTTTACAGAAATTTTACTGATTCTATGCCTAGTGTTCTTACTGGAAAGAGATTAATAGTTACATTAACCTCTGGTGATGAAGAAGTGGAGAGAACTGGAAGTTTTGATGTACTAGGACATGCTTTCTTTTACGCTTAGATTTCACTTGTGAAATCAATGAGCTACTTCTTATGGGTCTGAAAGACCTAATGCAAAGTAGATTTCACTTGTGTAATTGATGTTGAAATGGTTGAAATATGATAAGAGAATATGGATAGGGATATAGATGAAAAACAATTTCCCAGAACGCCCTTTTTATAATACTAGTAACCACTGGTGACAAAAATTTGGCACAATCTTTGATAAGCTAAAACTTATTGAATTTTTAGTTATCTAGTCTTAAGTTTTTAGTTATTTTGTTTATAAAGTGTTACTTATCTTTTACTAAAAGTTTTATTTACTTAGATTAATTAATAAAAAAGTTATCCAAAATGAAGTCGACTGCATTAATTGAACAAGTGTACAACTATTGTAATTTGCATCCTAACGCTAAAACGAAGAGCACCGTAGAGTATTTTGTTGCCTCTAATCACCCCGAAAGAACCATTAAACGTTATATGGCAAAGTGGAAGAACAATGAGCCAAAGTCTCGTAAGCCTGGATCAGGCAGAAAACCAAAAATTATGACTGCTGGGAATATCAATCGCCTGAAAGGTCTTTTGAACAACCGGTCTGGAACTTCATCAAGTAAAATTGCAAATAATTTCAAGTGTGATCATTCCTACATTGTAAAAACAATAAAAAACAAAACAAACATTTGTTATTTTAAGAAAAAACAAATCCCTGATCGCACTGAGAAACAGTTAAAGCAGTTGCAACTGAAGTGTGGAAGAATTTGTCGCAAATTCAGAAACCGCAACTTTGTCATTGACGATGAGTCTTATTTTACATTTAAACATACAAATAAAAATTCGAATGTTGGATTTTCTCAGATGACGCAAAAAATGCACCAAAAAATGTAAAATATTAGCGCAAAAGCAAATTTGAAAAAAAAATTCTTGTGTGGATTACCATATCCCCTCTTGGAATCTCGAAACCATTTATTGTTCCTGCGAGACTGGCAATTAACCAAACAGTGTACAAAAATGATTGCATCATCAAACGATTGATTCCTTTTATCAACAAACATCACAGTGATGGTAATTATGTATTCTGGCCTGACTTGGTCTTTTCACATTATGCGAGAAGTGTGACCAATTGCCTCGATGAGAAAAATATCCGTTATATAACAAAATTTGATAATCCAGCGTGTGTCCCAGAATTACGACCAATCGAAGATTTCTGGTCAATCCTTAAAGGCTACGTGTATGAAAACAATTGGGAAGCTAAAAGTGAAGATCAGCTGCAAAAAAAAATCCATTCTTGTTTAAAAAAAATTGATGAAAATCTTGTACAAGGCATGTGTGAACATGTATACATAAAAGTTGATGCCATACGTCGTAATGGCGAGAAACCATTATTGCAGTCCCGAAAATAAAAAACTACTATATTGTTTAATATTCTGTACAATATTTTTTGATCATTAAACTTTTAGTTGTACTATTACTGTCTGTGTTTATTTTGTGCCAAATTTTTGTCACCAGAGGTTAGTAGTAGTAGTAGTAGTAGTAGTAGTAGTAGTAGTAGTAGTAGTAGTAGTAGTAGTAGTAGTAGTAGTAGTAGTAGTAGTAGTAGTAGTAGTAGTAGTAGTAGTAGTTGTAGTTGTAGTAGTATTTCGGACTGCAGCGTGAGCTATGAAGGCGGCTTAGAACCCCGTTTCGGGATTATAGCTGCCTTTAGATGAATATCTAGTTTGTTTTATCACTTCGTCCGGTTGTTCGTCTTATCGGTTATACATATATATATATATATATATATATATATATATATATATATATATATATATATATATATATATATATATATATATATATATATATATATATGGATGATTTTTAACAACTGATTAGCCCATAGCTGGGCTAATCAGTTGTGAAAAAAGTTTTGTCGTTGTTTTTGATAAAAAAAATTTTTTTATAAAATGATGATTATTTTTTAATTTTTATATATTTCGATTTGTTTGGGATCCAACATGACATTCTTTTAAAATACTTTTTTTTTAAATATATTAGAGACCAATTTAATGTTCGAGGGTTGGTAGAAAGATTGGTAGCAACTCCTAAAAATATTTTTTATTCGAAAAACTTTTAAATCCAGTATTACTTTATTATAAAGTAAAAATTTAGGGGAAACCAACAAACATTTTTAATAAAAAGTTGTTTTTAGAATCACCGTAACATAGATATTGATATAGTTGCGCCTATTTCCTTGTCTGCTTCCACTTTATACGCAAAATTATCAATTATCGATGTATTCACTTTTCAGCAGTTTTTCTAATATCTAAAGCTTTTAAAGTGTTCTTATTTACTTTATAATCCGATCAAAATAGTCTAAAAAATAGTGGTAACTTAAAAATAACTTGCACAGAGCTGAAAATTTTGGTGCAGACGTTGAAAAAGTTAGTGCAGACATTGGGGGACATTACTACAAGCAAAATATTAAAAGTCCCCACTGATCTCACTTCTTATCATGTCCCCACTGATCTTACATCTCACATGCAAAAAAAGTTATTTAAGGGCGAAAGTTAAAAACTTTTATTTTTTTGCTAATGCACTCTACTATCTACCGTAAATATTACATTCCAGCGGCTTTTTTCTGATTTTGGGTTAAGGAACAATAAAATATTTCAAAGTTTTAGGTAGTTTTAGGGTTCTTCCATAAATTACGTCACGCTCTAAGGAGGAGGGAGGGGGTTAGTGGGTTTGTGACACTCTTAAGGGGCTTGTTATTAAAGTGTTACAATTTTGTGACTAGGAAAGGAGGGGAGGGATCAAAAACGGTCATAAATGGCGTGGCATAATTTAGAACGTCTTTATGAACGGCTAAACAACCTTTAATTGTTGTTTAGCCGCTCTCATATAAACTTTATTTACTTAAAATTATGTTTTATAATATGATGTAATAAAAAAAAGAAACTTTTTTTTTTTAATTTATAAAATTTTTTATTCAAAGCACATTTTTATGAGCCCTGTTAATAATAATTGACTAATTGAAAAAAATTCTTCTGCATAGTTTTTTAAACAATGTTTTATTTTTTAAACAAAGTTAGCAACACAAAAATTATTTTGTTACGGTATACCAAATAGAGCAGTTTGTACGCCTTTTTAAATATAATGCGCGTTCAGTTTTTTACAAACGTCTCCTTGCAGTGAATACGGGTGACTATTGAAAAGTGTTTCTTATTAGTAATAAGACATTCTAGACCCAGACCTAATCCTTTTGAATTGAGTTTGTGCTTAGTTGTTATAGCTTGGTTGTTAACCAAACGCTTTGGGTATGCATACCCGACCAGTTCGGTTAACAGATCTAACGGGTCTGGGTCTAAAGGGTTTTGGGTCTACAATAACTTAGATTGGGTTCAGAGCCAACTTGTCAATAGCTTTACTTAGTACGATTTGTACTACTTACAGGGTTATTCATTTTTATATGTGCGTCTATTCATTTTTATATGCGTGTTTATTCATTCTTATGTGCGCGTTTATATGCGAGTTAACCATACATTAAATCTCTAATATAATTTTATGTAAACAATAATTAGGCTTTTATGTTTTTATATAGATATATTTAAAATATAAATTAGGTTGTTGCCACTGCTATTTATTTCAAAAATGGTTGCCCAGCCAGCGCTGTATTTATGTAACTACGCATATGATTGTAAAATGGAATTAAGTTAAACTTTGTTGTACCCATAATATTTTTAAACTTCCAGAATACCCCATCCGAATTTCGGGGCCTTTCTTCCAGTTTTTAAGTATGCTTTAAAGAAGAAGAAAAATTCTTCTATTTGATTAAGATGTGGCATGTATGCTGGCAGATACTTAATACCTATGCAATGAGAGGTTAGTTTTTGCCTAACAGAAAGACTCCAGTGGAGTTTACAATTGTTCATAACAAACACCGGCGCTTTCACATCTGCATTCCTAAACCAAGGACAAATCAAACTAAAATTCTTGCCACGATTTGCAGACCACTGTAAAATTGCTAGCGCACCTCTTAGCGAATAACCATATGTGCTGTTAGTGTGCACATCATGAACATTTAAAATGTGTGCAAGTATCAGCTGCATTAAAATGTGTGCAAGTATCAGCTGCATTAGGATAGAGCAAAGCTAGTTGAGTATAGGGAAAGTTGGGCGTTTAAAATATCTCGAAAACTTTTTTTTTTTTTTTAATTTATTTATTTCGTCATTTTAAATAAGGAATATAATGTCGCGTAATATAAAAATAATCTACATGACCGGGGCTAAAATAAGACAATACTTGCCTTATCACTATGCCCCGACGTCATTTCATCAGCAAGCGTGTAGGGGAACATGGAGTAAGATGGCGAAAACAGTTATCTCTTAAGCAAAACTGAATATAACAGTTGACTTTAGCTGAAAGGGAAGTAGATTAATTTTAGTAGATTTATCAATGGTTTCTTTTTAAATATTATTTTTGTGACGAAAGTTAAGTATTAAATAAGTTTCTCCGACATTAAGAAAAAAACTTTTTGTCCTCGTTTTACTTGATTTATTACATCGCTACATCACCAGCTAAAGGTAAGCGAGAAATTTCTATTTAATTTGGTTAAACTGGAAGCCATACAAGAAGTATTAGGCTATGAAAATTTGATTATGTACTGATTCTGATTCATTTTAAAGGTTGTATTAGCCTGGGGTAAGATGACTGGGGCAAGATGGCCTGTCCGTAATCTATATTAAACGGAAGTTTACTTGTACTGTTTGCTATTCTTGCATTGTTCAGTCATTATTTTATTACGAAATACAATATTTGTTTGACAATAGCTTTATTTTGTTGCGTTAGAGTTTGCAACAAACTGATTACTAGGTTGTAACTGTTTTTGTTTGCATTGATCGATATAAATGTATAATTTATTAGTTTTAAAAGTTACACCTTTATTTGTATTACTTTTTTAATAAAAAAGAATTTGTGATGATGGTTTTTGAGGCGTTTATAGCTTCATAGAGTTTTCATTTCTTAAAGTTTTAAACTTTGTTTAGTCAAATCGATTTGAGTTAACATCGTTTAATGAGTTTTTCCTCAGCTATTTTCTACTTTTAGAGTGGTTTTTTGATACATCAGTCAGGCGGAATGATTTTTTATCACTTTTAAATCAAGTTTTAAATTTTGGGACAGATATTGACTAAGATACAGGCGTTTTTTGAAACGTTCGTCATCTTGCCCCATGTTCCCTTACAACCATTAAAAGGTAAATTTACAATTACTTTGTACTATTTAAATATTATTTGCAAATATTAACAAGTATGTTAAGATCTAATAATATGTTAACAAATATGTTAAGATATAATAATAATAATAATAATAAGTCGGGTGAATAAAAATGAGCGATTGCTTTTACTCAGAAATTGATCAACTTTACGTGAATAAAAACTAAGCAGTTTTGCTTAAATTTTTATTCACGTAAAGTTATGAAATTTACTCAATAATTGCTCAGCTTTACGTGAATAAAAAGTAAATGAAAATTAATAAAATTTTTATTCACGTAAAGCTGTTAAATTACTGAGTAAAAGCAATTGCTCATTTTTATTCACCCGGCCTAATATGCTAACAAATATGTTAAGACATAATAATAATAATATGCTAATAAATATTTAAATATATAATAATAATAAATATAACCAAGTATGTTAAGATCAGTTACTAATCTATTATCAAAAGGGGAAAAAAAATAGTATAAAATAGTATAACACCTAAAAAACTAAAAATAAGTTAATAGGATAATAAGACAAGTTAATAAGAAAGTTGTTAAAAAAAATTAAAAATTAAAAAAAAAAGAGAATCTTAAAAAGAATTTAATTTATTAACATCGTTAATAAGTTTTTGTTTGAGTTTTTGTTTTAACAGAAAAAGAAAAGAACAATTTTTCAGCTCGTTATTTAATAAAATTTTCCACTATTTAGGACCTCTCATGACAATAAAAAATTTAGTAACCAAATAGTGCATTAGGTTGCTCATAATTGTAATATGAAAATCTTGTAATCACATGAAAAAACATCTAATGGATAAAAGTTATGAAATTCGAACGTTAACTCAATGCGCAACAAAAGATTGCTGGAAAGCAGTTGAGTAAGATACAAGGGCACTCTATTTTGGACAATAAAAGTAAAAAAACGAATAAAAACTGAACTTTCGAACACAAAGAAACAACTTTGTTAAGAAATCATTTAGTAGTACGTTATTTATAAATATTACTAAAATTAATAGTTTTTAAATCGGGCTTTAAAATTCAAGATAATTTTTTAAAATAATATTTTTATATTTTATAACACATTCTTACTATTTAATTTTTTTTCTCTTTTCGTACTTGCGTCATTAAAGTGTATACAATAAAATGCTAATAAATTATTCGCACGCTTACTGTTAATGAAAGTTTTATTGATGGTTCACCCAAGTTTGTTCCATGCATATTCATTTATTTGCTAGTTGCTCAACTTACCCTACGCTATTGCTCAACTTACCTCGCTGGGGCAGGTTGAGCAGCTCCGCAAACGTTAGGCAATATCTTTAAAAAAAAATTAAAAACTGTACTTTTCTCTTAATAAATTTTTAGCAGGCAAAACTGTCAAAATTTTAGCAGGTATAATTATCAAATTTTTAGCACGCAAATTTATCCGATGCACTATTTATGAGATCTTTTAGATTTAGAAAAATTACTGAACTAGCCGCGCTCTACCCTATTATGTCTGCTGTTAGTAGAGGTCAAAGCCGCTGCTATTAGCGAGAAGCCGCCGCTTCTTCCACCTACTTTTTACAGCTGCCACTTTGCGTTATTAGTAACTACTAAGCCACCAATCGAACAATATGTTCAGCCGCAGCCGATTTCAAAGTCACTATTGTTGGCAGGAAAAAAAAGAGAAGAGTTTAATAACCTAAAATTCTCTAGTATAACCTAAAAGTAACAAGTTATGTGGAGCTCTTTTTTTGTGTGAGTAGCTTTTCGATTTGGTATTTAAATTCTCTCTGAAGTGAAATAATTAAAAAGCACCGCCTTTTTATATAATTACATCAACGTCCGCCACTTCTTTCATATTTTAAATACTGCGTTTTTTGTCCTTGGGTTATAATTTTTTTTATCGCTCTAACATTTTTCAACTTAAATTACATAAATCAAACACAAACAGAGTTTGAATATCTTAGTAACGGATCGAGAAGAATCTCGTATTTTACATAACAGTTCTTTAAATTACTTGAACATTAAACTTTGTAGCTCATTTAAAAAAACAACCACAGATTCATCATTAGTATGGAAATACTATGGTCAAATATTGACACAAAATTGCAAATTTATTGACGACGAACATTATTACTGTAGCCAGTGCTTTTGATAGAAAAACAAAAACTCGAGTCCTCAGGTGCAGGACATTTACCGAAAATTCACAAGGTTAGAATTTCTACATCAAGCAGTAATTTGAAAAGTCATCTATATCTTGTTCACAAAATATTAACAAACAAACCGTCCGTTGAAATGAAAAATGATCAACTTTAAGTAGATGGTGCAGTAGCTCTATGGCTAGTTCATCAAAATATGATTTAAACCGTGATCTTGTCGTTTGGTGTTCTACAGATCTACTACCATTTTCTGATGATGAAGAATTTAAAAAGTTTTTTGAAAAAAACATTGGGTTAAAACTTCCCACAGGTTCTGCTGTGAGTCAAGTTGCATTACCTGATATGTATAAATCTTTAAGGCAATCTGTATTGGAAAGTTTAAAAGATATTGATGCAGCAACAATTTTATTTGATGGTTGGACTGACAAGTACAAAAAAGTTAATTATATGAGTCTGAAATGTTCCATTATTTATAAAAACTGGCATAAAAAAATTTTTACTCTGGTTTGTTTGCCTTTAGAATTTAATTTTATCAAAGACATTTTTTCAGAGGCAATTAAGAGATATGAGGCTATATAGTGTGCACAATGGTGCAGCGAATATGATGAAAACCTCTAGACTTTTAGGCTCAAAGGATCCACAACATTGTCTGGCTCATATCTTGCATTTAATATTGACATGTGATGGCATAAACAATTGTACTAAAACAAAATGTTTGTTAGAAAAATGCAGACGAATTGTAACCTGCCTGAACCTCAAGTCAACTTGACTTTTAGAGGAATCACATCGTGAAGTAGACATAAAATTATACAATAATCTTCAAATTTTTGCTGAAGTGAAAGACTTTGATAATTTAGAGCAGCAATTTCCCATTAAAATGTATGATGAAGCAAATATGATTGAAACAAACAATTTAGGTATTGCTTGTAAAGTTAAACTTAATAATTTCATAAAAAGATAGCATAGATATCTAAAACAGCAAAAAGGCACAAGATGGAACAGTGCTCTCTTTATGATAGAATCAATTAACCATTTATTAGATCCTGTAGAAATTTTACTAGCTAATAACATCAATAAAAGAAGTTTTTGTTTTGGAAAAAATTACTGAAACACAAATAAATTTTGTTATTAAAACTATTAATTTTTTTTATATTATTTAATTGTGGAACACGGGATCGTTCTTTATAATTGTTAGACATTTTGAAATAATTTATTTCAAAATGTCTAACAATTTATAATAACTCATTGAGTTCATAAAGTATCATTTGTTTATTATTGATATCAATTTTTATTAAATTTATTTATCTGTATTTTAGTATACCAACCTTGAGTATATCAGTGGAGTCCATGTTTTCAATAACTGGATTGATTTTGAACTCAAAAAGAAGCATTTTAAACTCTTTAATTAACTTTAAGCAATTTAAATTTAAACCAACCGTCCAACATGAACATGACTTTATTTTATTGAAAAATAAAAGTTGTCTTAATTTAAACTTAAATTTGTTTTCTTTTTGTCGAAAAAAATACTAATTATATTTCAGAGCAATTTGCGCAGCCAGAAGCTAGCAACTTTGTTGGTCAGTCAGTATGAGACGGTCAAGCTGCTAAGCTTTTAGCCATCTTATATAAATGTCAGTAAGATGCATGTTCTAAGCATGGCTCTCTAGCTGTTAGGCCTAGACCTTTTAAATCGAAATTATAATTGGGTCTCTCTGCAATTGGTTTTTCTCCATTGGTAGTTTGTTTTAAAACATCTTATTCAAATCTTTTCGTTTTTTAGTTTTGCACATTCTTCAATGACACTGTGATGTAAGAGGCATCAACAGTTTTTCACCACCCACCTTTTAATTTACAACTAAAAACTGGTACTTTTATTTAAAATGTTGCAGACAATCCTAATATAAATGCACCTTAAATTAGAGTAATATTAGTAATAGTAATAACCGGAATATTTCGAACAATTCCGGAAAAATAAAATTCTTTCGAAAGGATATTGAAAATCAGGAATTTTTTTTTGTCGTACCGAATTTTACGAAACAAAAAAAACCGTCGATGTTTATTTCGCAAATGCTACTTACGAAATGTAGCCTTTCGCAAGTCTAATTGCGAAATAAAACTATTTTGATACATACGAAAGTATGTCGGGAAGTCGCACTTGCGAAACGAGCTCTTTCGCTAAACGACGTTTCGAAATTTTTATATGCCAAAATGTTTATAATAAAAATTTATTTTCAGTATTGCAACATATGAACATTTTAGGGCTTTATTTTTTAAAATAATGATAAAAAACCAAATTTCTTTCAAAACGAAACTCTTTCGCACCGCAACTAGCGAAACAGTTCTTATCGGAAAAAGACTTACGAAACGTGGCATAATTTAATTACGTTTTATGAATCAAATACGTATAATTAACTAAGTAATTAAAACACTAATATTTTATATGAAATTGATAAGTTTCAGTTTTAAATTTCTATTGAGGAATCAAGACTTTCATGAAATATACTTTTTAGAATGTCATTTAATGAATAAGAATTAAATAATGAAGATAACTTGAACAACGTTAACATACGAATGCAATTGCGAAATCGTGAAACAATTCCTTTGTTAAAATCAAAAAAAGATCTAATTTAAGTGATGAGTGCTAAAACTTAATTATAAAATAAAATGCCTAAAAATAGCTCTTACTTGTTTTTAAATAGTATAACTTTATGTTTAGTCAGTTTCAATTTTTTTTATTTTTTTATTTTGCTCTGTTATATGCTCCTTTGCTTTTATCACCTTAATAACAACAAGTAAATTAAAAAAAAAATTTAAACACACCCTTTTTAATGATTTTTTCTTAAATGTTTTCCTTGATAAATAAAAAAGTAAAGGTGGGAGGGTGAGAAGGGCATGAAAATCAAAGCATATCCAGGGCCAAGGTACAAGGTTGTCCCTTGTACCGTTGGCCCAGGAAAATGCTTTGGTTTTCAACATCCCAACGTTATTGGACTATACAACTGCTGAAAGTTTTAAAGCTTTAGCTGTTTTGGAACGAAGTGAAAAATTAGTTGCGAGATTTTGTACGACTCTTCCTCGGGTCTTTGCGCCTGGATAAAATTTTAATATAGAAGCTCACCAGGACTATACAAGCGCTGAAAGATTCACAGCGGTAGCTAATCTAAGAGGTAGAGATAATTTAATTGCAAGATTCAGTAAGAACTGACAACGGTCAAACAACACTTAAAGTTCAATTAAAATTTGTACTTGAACCAAATATTTTACTAAGTTTTTATATATGAGAATATAAATAGTAATCCTCTAATTCTGCTAAGCCGAAAAAGTTTAAAACCTATTTAAAAACTTTTTACAACCAAAACTAACAAACATGTGAACTTATCAAGTTACTTTAACTTTTTTTATTTAAAAAAGTTTAAAACCTATTTAAAAACTTTTTACTAGCAAAACTAACAAACATGTGAACTTATCAAGTTACTTTAACTTAAACTTATTGAGTCATGTTTTAGATTATATGTTTGATATATTATTTAGATACCCTTATTTAACATGATTTAGTCCAACTGATTAGAATAACTAAGACCTTATCAATATTACTTAATAATATATTTGTTAATAATGTTGATAATTGTTTGTAGAATCTAGAATAATTAAAGTTGAATATTGATCATTTCCTAATGTTCTTAGTTATTAAAAAGATAACCCTTATAATCACTCATTGTTTGAATTTATTTGAAAAAGTTGGTATGTTTTATTTAAAATCACAAAAATAAATGGAGCAGTTTTGTAAACACAACATGGCTCTGCATTTTCAGTCCAACTGATAAAAATGAATGTACAAACAATAAGTTGCCACAAAAAATTTTTTTTTGATCTAGGCCCTAAAGTCAGCTGATAATACTCCCAAAAGTTGGCTGATAATATTTCCAAAATTGGTTGATATTATTCCAAAAAACTATTACCCGGTAATTCTCTATTAAATACTATTTAATAGAGAATTACCGGGTACCCGGATTGGACCCGACGACCCAGTAGTGTGGCGGTTTTACCTCTTACCCGGAATTGGCCATTTTGTTGATATACCCGGAACCGGGTATCTTTAAATTGACAAAACCTTTAAGTGGTGTAACTAATAATTAATAAAAATAGTATAACAAACTTTGTTTTGTGTTACTTTAATTTGCGTAGAAATATTATTTACTAGAAAAGTACCGCTTTAACCGCCTAGATTTAGTACATTGGAAGTTGATAATTCCAATGCACTAAATCTAAACGTTTCTCACTTAAATTACGTTTTCGAATATATTTTTGCTATATTATATTGCAAAACGTTGACAGCAGCTTATATTGCAAAAAGGAAACTGATTTATACAGATATAAAAACCGTAAAGTAAAACAAAATAATATGAGAATAGTAAAGAAATAAAAAAAAGTGAAAAGAAACAAGTAATAGCTTCTTTTTATTGCTTAGAACGCGAGAGAAAGTTTCATTTTTACATTTTTTGCAATTTTAATAGCGAAAAATGAATGAAAGTTTAATGCTTTGCGTACGTTGTTTTTAAACAAGGTTTTTGCTAAATGATCGTTTACAATAAATAAACGTTTAAACCAACGACCTTTTACTCAGCATAGATAATTTTCAACTGAATTTTTTTTCCATGAAGTGTTGGAAGTCGGACGAGAAATCAATGGTTTTCGCAGGGTCGACGACACGGCTTTCAAAGTGGGGGACACACAACCTCATTTTGAAAAAAACTTTTCAATTTCTTATAAAGATCGTAAATTTCTTTATAAAAAAAATAAAGAAGGTTCACACAAAAAAAAGTAGGGGAAGGGGTGTGCTCCCCTCAAAAACGAGAGGGGGCGCACTCCCTCTTGTTTCTGAGAAGCAGTCTACCACTGCGCCACGGTTGCTAAAAGCAAAGAAATATTGCGTAGCTGTAGGGGTTTTCACCTATTTTTTAGCCTTTTTTTAAAAATCTAAATTTTGTTCAAATGAAGTTTTCAATCAATTATTGTCGGAAAAAATTTTTGATCGTCAACTTTTTAATTATTTAGAACGCTGATAACGTTTTTCATTTGTCATAAACAAAAAGTCATAAAAGAATAAAATGAAATACAGCAAAAAAGTTTTGTCTAAATTATTTATTTGTTTAAATTTTTTTTTAATGAACTTGGTGCCAGGTACCTGGTCTCAGACCCGGTTTTTACCACCGTGTACTCGGAATCGAGGACCCGGCATAAACTGGTTCCGGTACACCTCTACTATGTAACAAACGATTAGGATTCAAAGAAAAAATCTATTCAACGGGTTATGCAGTAATCGAACTAACAAATTATATACCTGATGAGTTTAATAATGGTTGCCTTATAGTTATAATTAGAAGTCAGGAGCCCTTGTTATTACGTGTGGAGTTCCTCAGGGTTCAATCCTAAGTCCATTATTGTTTTTAATATATATTAAAGATATGCATAAAGCTTCCCAAAAAATATCTACAATTATGTATGCTGACGATACAAACTTATTTTTTAATCATCCTGATCCAAAGACTTTGTTTGAAACTATGAATATTGAACTCAAAAATTTCAACCTCTGGTTTATAGCAATAAATTATCCCTAAATTTAAAAAAACTAGCTTTACCCTATTTCATAAAAAAAAAACAATCAATTAATCTTCCGTTAAAGCTGCCTAAACTGTTTATTAATAAATATCAAAGTAAACGTGAAAAATACACAAAATTTTTGGGAGTACTTTTAATGAAAATTTGTCATGGAGAAACCATATTGGTCTTCTTGAAACAAAGGTGTCCTCTGTAATAGGTGTTTTGTATAGGTCAAGACCTATACAAAACACCTATTACACCTTTCTTGACACCTTTCTTGATAGTAAATCACGTAATATGCTTTACTTTAGTCTTGTACATAGTCAGCTTTTGTACGCAAATTGTATGGGCCAGCACCCATAAAACCAAACTGTTAAAATTGAAAAGTCTGCAAAACCATGCATGCATAGCAATTAATTATTTAAATAGGTTAGTAAACCCGGCCCCAGTGATGAAAAGCATGATAGTTCTAGATATTGAGAAACTTAACACATTACAGATATTAACTTTTATGTATAAGTATAAAAACAATCTTCTACCAAGCGTTTTTTCAGATAACTTTCTTATATCATTTTCTAAAAAACATAATCTGCGTTCAAATACCAGGAACGACTATCAACTAGGAAAAATCAAATCACAGCAGTCAGGTTTTCTAATTACAAACCGTGATCCATCAAAATGTAATCGTTTCCAAAATAAAAATATTAAAGACCTTAAAAGCATTTCATCATTTAAACAACAAACTAAAATGCATCTCCTTAATTCCTGACATATATATTATAGTTTACAGTATTTGTTTTCAGATTTTTTTATATTTTTTTCTTTTTATTTATCTTTTATTTTTTTCTTCTTCTTATGTGTTTTAATTTTATTCTATTTATTTTTTTTGTGTTTTCAATTTTTTACACACACACACACACACACACACACACACAAAAATGAGTTTTGCTTTATTAAATTTTTTATTTTTCTTTAAAAATTAAAGTGTTTTTTTATTTTTATTTCAATGAGTGACTAAAGGGGCTCTATCAAAAGGTTGTGATGATAAACGCATCATCCTTACCTTCTTTGAGTCCCTGACTGATTATAACAGTATAAATATATTAAAAATAAAAAAGATTAAAAACGTTTTTTATTAAGGTTTTTTATGTTTACGATGTTATTTATTTTATATGAAAAATTTTAATATTGTTTAATCAGCGAAATAAAAGTTTAAGTAATAAAATAAATAATAAGTTTTTACTGATCTGTCAAGTGCTTGTGATACTGTTAACCACGATATATTTTTGAAAAACTCTATGGAATTTAAAACAATATTGAAAATAGTTTTAATTATTTCTTTTAAAAAAGTGATCAAAATCTATAAACTGGAAAAAAGTCATTAACTACTCACTTATTTTTGTCTTGAATTTATTTTATATAATATAATAATAATAATATACCAATCCTGAAATAGAGCTATTGCGTCCGCGCAGAACCCATTACTAGGTTATTGTAGCCGTTGCTAAAAATATAACGATAAACCAAAGCTGTTGCTTGAGAAGAACTCCCAAAAAACACCAAACAAGCATTTAATTGTGACCGTCGCTGATAATAACACCACTATGAGTTAGCTGTCAGTAATCACACGAATGATAAAATAGCCTTAAAAGAATTTAATGCATATATTGAATTGCATTGCATATATTATACTGCATTGCATATGTTTCATAATATTGCATTGGTATCTTCAGTTTTTAAGGTATTCCACAATTTTGCAGCTCTGTTTGTAAAGTAATTAAATCTTGCAAGACAACTTGTTACCAGTTCAATATTCAATTTGTGCCCTTGTCTCAGAGCCTACAACATGGAGGCGAAGGGAGAGGGGTAGGGGAAAGGAGAAGCACGTGCCCCCTCACTTTTTTTCTAAAGGGCTTTTTTTTTTTAAGAATTAACAATTGTGACCATTCCCCCCCCCCCCCCCTCAATTCGAAACTCGTGTCGTCGGCACTGTGCCTACGTATATGAATCCCAGGTTAATCAATAACTGGTAACGTAAAATTTCTCATAACCATGAACAGTTTTACACATTTGGATAAAGTCTTTACGTTGTTGTCTTAAATCCAAATTGGTTAATTTCAAATATTTAAGTCATTCTTTGTACGATAAATATTTTAATTCTGAAAGAATTCTTGTTACTTTGCGTTGAATTTTTTTTAGCCTTTCTATATCTCACGTTATATACGGACATATTTTACATATTACATTTGCATATTCTAAATGTGGCTGTATATATGATTTATACAAAACTTTTATCATTTGTGCGTTTATTACACTATATAACTTTTATTATTACACTATTGTTATTACACTAAAAATCTTTCTTCATTCAATGATTCTAAGACTAGTTGTAAATTATCTACTTTATTTATAAATAAAGTAGATAATTTACAACTAATACGGTTATTTTAATTTACAACTAACAATGGCGAATAGAATTTAACTGTACATTAAATTCTATTTGTCGATGTGTTTAATTTTGCGTTTTTTTGACGTTGATTAAACACTTTTTATACCACTTTAAAATATTATTTATATTGTCTTGTAATAATAAACATTGTGTCAAATTATTTATATTGTCTTGTAATAATAAACATAGTGTCAAATTATTTATATTGTCTTGTAATAATAAGCATTGTGTCAAATTATTTATATTGTCTTGTAATAATAAACATTGTGTCAAATTATTTACCTACTATATTCTTTGAATCATCAGCATAAAATTTCAATTATTTGAGATGATTTATTTATCATCTTTATTAATAAACCGTTAATAAGACAATCACCCAAATTGATAAAAAATCACCCTAAAGAACTCGTTTTTTAAGTGAATTTAAAAATCTGTAATCCTTTCCAACAATTTGCTTTTATACAATTTGCTGATAGTTTTAACAATAATCTTCGACGTGGTGCTGAGTCGAAGTCCTTAGCAAAAGTCTAAGAAAAGTAATATACACAGACAAATTTGGGATAAATAATAGGTAATCAAGTCCATAAATTTACTAAATTGGTGACACATGATTTATGTTTCAAAAATCCATGTTGATTCTGGTTAAACATCTTTTCACTATCTAAAAGTTAATTATGCAGGATTCCATTGTCCTAACATATAATAGAGGTTAAAGATACGGGTCTATAATTCTCTGCAACCAATCTACTCCCCTTCTTAATTAACGGCGTTACATTTGAAGCTTTTCAAATATCAGGCAGTTTAGGATTATTAAACGATATATTAAGCAGAATACTTAATGGTTTTGACAAACTGGATGCGCATTGTTCTAATACGTATTCATCCACATTATCTACATCAATACTCTTGTAGGGATCTATTTTTAATAATTGTTGATACACTTTTGACTCATTAAAGGTTGGTATTAAACAATACATATTTGTTCAATAGGAAAATTTGGTATTTTCTTGTTGTAAAAGTAATGATTTAGATAAAATAACTTCACTAGACTGAAATGTATCCTAATAAAATTATTTCTTCACCATAAATTAGTTCACCACAAACTTTTTTAATTAGGTTCAATAGACCAGTTATGAAAACTTTAGAGCATGATAGATAATTTTTGACATACATTACTACACCTCAACCACGTTTTTATACAGTCCAATCTTTTCTAAATGATGTATAACCCCTTAAATAAATTAACGAATGTAGTGTTCACCTTGTTTCTGTTACAAAAATAGTATCAGGATCAACATTTTGTATACGTGATTCAAATAGGAACCATTTATTATTGAGCAAAGTGACGTTTGTGTACCTATGTTTTATCAAATCATATTGATATTATTGTTATTAGATATCTGAACCCTCAATGTTATTAAAATTTGTAACATTAACTTATATAGTATTTCGATTTAGGGTAGATTAGGGTAATATCAGAGGCGTAGAAAGAATTTTTTGGTGTTCGAGATAGGTAACTTTCAGACATGGAGCAAACTCCAAACATTTATATGTTTATACTTATGTCAAATAATGAGGGTTTGCAAAAAATTGCGATGATTGGAGGCTGGGAACAAAAAAGCTCCAAAATTATCGCCTCCTCTGCCCCAAACGTGAGAGCAACAAGTTGATGAAGTATTTTTCGTACTATTCTTAAATAGACTTATATTCATCGATAAATTTTAGATTTCATTTTAAAATATTTTAGCGTTCAAAAATTATGATTATATAAAGTTTAAACCCCCCTCAA
Organism: Hydra vulgaris; assembly: GCF_038396675.1. Lineage (NCBI taxonomy): Eukaryota > Metazoa > Cnidaria > Hydrozoa > Anthoathecata > Hydridae > Hydra > Hydra vulgaris. The sequence goes on from NC_088923.1 coordinate 43,901,670, forward strand.
TTTGAGGGGGTTGCAAATTTTATATGGTAATAATTTTTAAACGCTAATAGATAATACTATGAAACTTAAAATTTATCAATGAATATAAGTCTTGTTAAGAATAGTACAAAAAAAATTCATCAACTTGTTGCTCTCACCTTTTGGGGCAGAGGGGGAGAAAATTTTGGAGCTTTTTTGTTCCCAGCCTCCAATCATCGCATTTTTTTGCAAACCCTCATTATTTGACATAAGTATAAACATATAAATGTTTGGAGTTTGCTCCATGTCTGGAAGTTACCTATCTCGAACACCAAAAAATTCTTTCAACGCCTCTGGGTAATATGAGCACCGTAAGCAAAAATTGGAATAATTTCAAAAATAATAAAACTGGATCCAAAATTGCAAATAAACAATATTTTGGGATACCTTCTCATAATCCACTTAGATATTTGGTCACAAAAATGCTCATATTACCCAAACCACTTGATAATATGAGCACTTTAAATTAGCTCACAAAAAAACATTAATTTTGTAAAAAAAATACCAACCTGACAATTAGAACTAGTTTTTGGAATATAATGATTCGTTATTAACAAAACTTATTATTAAAAAATCAAATTTTAAGCCACTTTTTGTTAAACAATACTACAATGTTTTCCGCAAGAAAAAAAAAAATTAATTCGTTATTTTTTCAATTTTATCAACTCAAACCTTTGAACGATGAAAATTCAATTTTTTTGAATTTAAATTACAGAAAAATATTTAGTATTGTTAAAATAATAAAAAGTTTTACTATATTTTATTTTTATTCAAAAAACCAATTAAAACCACTGCTTTTTTAGGATTTTAAACTAGGTAATTTCAATGAGAATGACTGGGTAAATTGAGCATGCTCATATTACACAAAAATGGCATTTTAAATAAAATCAAATCTAAATAGTTCTATGCATTGTTTTTCAAGCCAAAAAGAATTGGAGTTTTAGCTAACATATTTTTCATTATGAAAAAATTACTTTCATTATTTTAGAACCAAAATTTCGCGCCACAGTTTTTTTCATGCGTGATGATATTATTTGAAAAACGCAAAAAATTTAACAGCGTTTTATTTAGATGATACCCGCTAATTACTGCATATAGATTTACGCTAATTGTACTGATTCCTGTAATCACCACATAAAGTTGATTCAAAAAATGCATAGCAACTTTAACTTCACTTCTTACATCTAAGAAATCTTTAAGTATGCTCATAATACCAAGGTGCTCATATAACCCTAATCTTCCCTAGTATACTTTGATTATCACTTTCAAATGAAAAATCAAAAGAATTAGTTAAATTCAATAAAAGGTTGTAAATATACGATCTGTTTATTTCAAAGGTGGAAGATGTGTTTCCATTTAGTGATTGCATATTCAGTCTTTCTTAACTTAAGAATTTGTGTTGTATCTAAAACCATAATAAAAATGTGGATATTTGTTGATTTCATTTTTACACTTAACTCTTAATTGCTTTTGTAAAATCTTCTGTGCATCTGTCAAATATGTTTTAAAAATCAATACTTCCCTTTAATTTTTTTGCATTATTTAAAATAAGGTTGCGTGTTTATTGATTATCAAACTCGACTATTTCTGGTGGTGGTTAATAGTGGTTTGCTTCAATCTTTAGATCTTAACCGTATGATCCTGTTGATTTGAATATCATTTCTCAGATCTTTGATGATTTTACTTATTTTATCTTCATATTTATCATTTATATTGGTTTTAGTGACGGCAAAGCAAAAATAGTTACGTTTAATTTCCTTTCTGAATATGTCAAACGATTCTTTACTTTAGAAATTGTATGTATTAAAGTAAGATGCTCTGTTGATTTAGGTTTAACACCTGCTTGTTCTTCTCATCGTTATATATTTCTAAAATGCACAAATTTTTTTACCTAGTCATCGAAATCTTAAGATCAAACTGTTGCCATTTGATTTGAAGATTGTTCTAAAATATTTATTTTAGTACCATCTGTTATTTGTTATCATTGCATCTGTTAATTGTTCGAGATAATAACAAAAAGAGGGTTTAGGTTTCGAGAGCTACGATGCTCATTTTAACTCTCTTGTTTTTATTTGTTTTGTTTTTTTCCTTATCATTAGAAAAAGGTTGTATTGTTTTTTTTGACAGGGACTAAAGAGTTTCAGTATTATGATAAAATAAGAACCTTTTACTGTTGCTTATTTATATCGTATTGTATTTTATATCTATTATAGGTTATTATTATTGTTGTACATTATATTTTTATTTCATTATATTTAACTGCTTAAGTTTTTGATTTTATTTTAAGAAAATAAAAGTTAACTTTTTTGTATAAAACAGAAACCAGAAAACTTTGGAGATATGTTTTCTCTTTACATGGACAAAATCTTAAGCGCCAAATTTATAAAACTATATTAATAGCATGTTTTTTATGTCTTTCTTGAATGTATAACAAATTAATAAAATTTATTCAGAGATTAAATAATATAAATAAAATCATAACCGCTCCAATGATTAAAATCCCACCTCCAGTAATTGACACCCCACCTCCAGTGATAGACACGCAACTACATTTATAAGATTCAATCAATTTAAGAATAATGCTGAAAAGCTTACTTATTTAAAAAGTCTTATTAAGTTACAATGAAGTCTCGCATGAAGTTTTTTCTTTTAAAGAAAACAATGTTATTTAATGTTTTACTCTACAATTAAAAAATTAGGTGAATTACTTGTTAATAATAAGTATCATTTTAAAAGTAACTTCTAATTAAAAAAACAAATATAGCAAATAACTAATAACTAAGAAGAAATTAAGTTTTTCCACATTTCTAACACGCATTTTCGAAAACTACGATTCATAATAGAATAAATGAGCGGATTTAGTATGCAGTTTAAACAAGCGCACATTATTCCAAAGGTTGTCACTTGAAAACCGCCGATTTTTTTGTGATAAACATGGTACAATGCTCCAACAAAAAATGGTGTCCAACAAAAAAAGAAGCTTAATACTAAAATCATGAGCATTTTTGTAACTCGAACTTGCTTCAAATGCATTGCAATAGCGACCATTTGACGCTTTTCTTTCTTTTTTTCTACTTCAAGAAAATTATTTTGAATTAAAGGGGATTTACTGTCTACCGTAGTGGTTTCTTTAGTCTTATATTTAGAAAAGTAAGTTGTAACTTTTTTATCGTTTAGTCCTTCGTTTTGTGCTTGTTGCGGAACTGACGAAGCAGGTGCTTGCTCAAACATCGATATATTTTCCGATTGCTCAGAATATTCAATAGAGTTTATGTTACTTTTCAACTTGGTTTTTTCATGCTTGTGTAACATAACAAATATGCATAAATATAAAGTAGTTAAAAACACCATAGGTAATACATAAGCGATTATACCTAGAAAATAAGAGTATTCTTTTGATTTTTTACCATCAACAGTGCAAAAGTTAGAACCTGATTTAAATCTACTCCAACCGATCAAAGGTGGAAATGAAATTAAAGCGGAAAATACCCAAACGGTAATGATGATTATATTTGTTCTTTTCTTAGTGTAAATTATTCTAATATCATTTGCTTTAGCAACATTTAAAAATCTGTTGATGCTGATCATAACAAGAGTCCATATCGACGTTGTACAAAATAGTGAATTCAAGAAACCTACTAAATCACAAACAAAACTTCCTAGCAACCACTTTTTTGCAATAGTAGTAATTATAATAGTTGGAATTCCGCACGCAGCAAAAAGGAGATCTGTTATTGCCAGATTTAAGACAAAGTAGTTTGTTACAGTTTGCAGTTTTTTATATTTATGTATAGCAATAATGACAACCAAATTACCAATTATGCCAAACAAAATACATAAAAAAAGATAGACAGATTTAATAGCAACTATTTCTTTAGAAGTTTCTATTGTTTTATTATCAACAAAAGCCATTTTAAAAGCCTTTTTTTCAAGTGTTGTTATTATAATGGTTCATGTTTTCGTAAGGACGTCCAATGCAACTTGCGTTTAAAAAAATTACATAATGCTTTGAAATGTGTTTAAAAGTAAAATATATATGCACTATAATGTGTTTTAAAGTAAAACTTCAATTAAGATTTCTTTATCAAATAATCCGCTTATAAAACATCAATGTTTTTGATGTCTCTTGAAACATTGCTAGAACCAATTAAGTGTTAAATATCTATATACAGCAAATTAATACAAAAGTATAATTGTTTTATAAATTAAGGCAAAAATTGTTATTAAATTAATAAAAATGTTTATTTTTTACATAAAGTTAAAAAAAATGAACTTATAACATAAATTAAAAAAGGAAAGTTTCATAATTTAAAAAAAATGGTAAAATGTTTTAATACTTACTTAAGACTCTTTTTTTTTGTTTTTTTTTTGTTTGCGAAAACTATTTAAACGGTATGCAAAATAATTAGATAAACCAATACATAGCAAATTTGACACCAGGTTTTCGGCAGAATAATAGCTTTTTGTGAAAATGTAGACGTTATTATAATTACTTGTCACAAATACAAAAAAATGTTTGCATAAGTATCATTATACAAAAAAATTTAACCTTATTTTAAAGTTTACTTTAAACCTTAACGCATGCAAGGTTTAATGCAATTTTTTATAAAACAAATTGACTTTCAACAAGCCTTTAGCAATACTATTTAAGAGACCGAAGATGTAATGAAAGACAGAAAATGTATAAAAAACTGTAAACTATGTGATTCAGAAAAGCCTGAAGAGAATTTCAAAGCTTTGATATTTTAAGAAAAAACTTAAATAAACAAAAGTTTTTTGAGTATGAAGGGATTATTAAATATTTTGAGAATGTAGGAATAGTTACAGTAAGAGCAACTTTCCTTAATAAAAAATCGTATGAGAATATGTTTTGTTGTAACAAGAGATAATAGCTTGCTCTAGAAACAACCATAAATTTTTCTGGGAACAACTTTGTTGTTTCAAAATATAATGTAAAAACTAAATTCTTTATTTCTAATAGCGGAATTTTTTAGTAGAAAATATTCTTTTTGCTTTTAAATTTCTTTCAACTTTTAAATCTATACGCAATCCGATATTTTATATTTTAATGTAGTTTGTTTTTTACAGTAATAATTTATAAAAGTTTGTTTAAAATTATAAAATATTATAACATAAATTTTTGATGCTGTTATAATTTTTTTATATACACATTATTACCACAGCAAATTAGATTTAATTTTTTATATCTAATTATATACAAGTTTATGTTGCCTTTTACAGTAGATAGAGTATGTTTACAGTAGTAGAGTTTCGTTTACATTGTTTTTATTTATTTGCGTGTTTAACTCTGCGTAAATGGACCATAACTTCGTCATAAATGTCAAAAATGACTAGTTGTGCAAATATTTATTTATACCAAATTTTTAAATTATAGCTACAAACACAGAAAATTGTCATTTAAATATTTTAGGTTTCGTTTTAAAAGTTTCGGGAAAGACTCATAAAATTGAATTTCATCAAGTAAATGCAGTTTTCTTTGAATAAATTAAAATTTTGTAAATTTGTTGTTTGTTTTTTTACTTTATTTTTAAAATTAAAAAAAAAAACACGTTTTTTTCTTTTAAGTTTTGAGTTATAAATTTAAATTTTAAATTTTGAGACGAATTGTTGCAGACACGGCGCCCTTTAAGTAACAGGCCATGAAGCGTAAAATTTAGAAATAAATGAGGGTGCAGATATTTTAAAAATCAATATGATGAATATTGTTTGTTTTAAAATAAAATAGGTTTTATTTTTAACTCTCCCATTATAAAATGTTTCAGACAATATAAAAATTTATATAAATTTATATAAACAATTTATAAATATTTTAAAATTTTTTAATAATAAACTTCACTTTGTTGTTTCAATTTTTAAACTTGCCTAAACAATGAAATAAAAATAACTTTCAAATTAGTTAAAAAGTAAAAGTTAAATGAAATACTGTCAGGGTGCACTTTTAAACTACACTTTTGAATAAAAATATATCTTAGTGCTTTAAAGAGTTATAGAATACTTTTTAAATCATAAAACATGGTGTAAAAAGTTTGCAGTGTTTTTTGATAAAAAAAAAAAATTTGACAGTATATTACCACGATGTCGTTCCATGTCAAAAGAGTTTTTAGAGTTTTAAGTGCTCTTAGAGTAATATGAGTAACATACATAAAAGCGTTGCACCGGGTTATCAAACAAACTTTAATAGAGTGCAAATGAAAAGACAAACCATTGAACAGTATTAAAAAGAGGAATTTTAACCCACCACTATTAAATTAATTTAGATATTGAACAAAATTTTCAAAATAAAACATTGTTCTAGTAAAAATTTCATTTTCGTTAAGAATATCATAATTTTGAGACAATATTTCTAACAATATAAACAAAAGACTTCTTGCATTTAAAGATAAAGCAATCGAGTTACGGTTTTCAAAATCGTATATTTTTTGTTCGACTTTGAAAGGCGGTAGTTAGGCAAAGTTTCTTAAATTAAACGAAGTTGAAATCCGTTAACCTTTGAAAAAAAGTTAATTAAACGGTTATAAAAGCCATAAAAAGTTGTAGCTTTAACTTTTAATCGACTTTGAAAACCTTTAAAAGTTGTTAAAACTTAATTAAAACGATGTTGAAAGCCGTAAAAAGTGGTAATTTTAATCGACTCACGTAGGAGTATTTGACGATTTTAGCTGGCCAAAATTATTTCTCTCTTTTTAACAGCTGAAAACTTTACCATATGACTAGAAATTGTAAATTAAATGTTTTTTGTACAAATCCAAGCCAGTGGCGTTCAATATAGGGGAAAGATGGGTACTTTAGGCATTACATTTTATTCTATTCAACAGGATTTGAGGAAATAAAAGATATATTATTTTTCAAACTTTATTATGGTAAATAACATACTATATTTTGATATTTAATTAGATTCCACTCCGTCATTGCCAGAATATTCTTCATTTTCCTTGTTTTCAGTGTCGGAAACTTGGAAGGAAGAAGCAATTCCACAGCTTCTTTTGAAAAAGGCTTTGTAAGTTTGTGTTTCTTTTTCCCAATGCTGGACAACAGAGGGTCGGATGTTAACAACAACCTATTGATGATATCTTGGTTACAATCTTTTCTAGAAAATTTTCTAGCATAGCTAAGTCTGTACTCCCGGAAATGTTTGTTTCTGGCTTCGGCAGCCTCTTCCGACAATTGTCCAATTGGCAAAAGCGCATTCTCTACTATATCAGGACCATGTACTAAAACTTTATGCAGAATTGGAGTCATTGGACACCAGGGGTATAGTTCAACATAAAGCTTTGCAGTATCCAATGTATACTGTCTGAACTTTTCTACATTAATCTTGTGGCCACTGGAAATTACTTCTAGGATAATTTTCATTCTGGAAATTAAACGGAAGTCTACTCCAGTGATATCTGCAGATGTTTCCGGGTCGTTGAAGAATCTCCTGCTTGTGTTGCCGTTATTGGTATTACCAAATCCAACCTTAGGTATGTCGACAAGAATGCCCATTTTGCTCTTGAATTCATCTTGGATTTTCTTTTTCCTATCTGAGATGAGTTTCTTCTCATATCATTCAGCCTTTTCTGCCATTTTTATACAGGCAATTTATATGATAGGTAAAGTAGACTATCAAAACACCGTATTCTAGCATGCAGAATGGATAGTCCAAATTTGTAGCTGCTTTGATTGTCAACACATATTCTGTCCAAATCATTAAATTGTCTTGATGTTGCTCCACAAATATAACATCACATGGTCGATTTAGTGGTGGTTGCTGCGTTACAGACTTTTACGTCAATCATAGTTAACATCATCACATGTTCTACTGCTATGTCTTGAAGTTGAGTTGGTTTCAAGCCTGCAATTTTGTTTTCCATGTAAGCAATTTCTTCAGCTATTACATCAGCAGTTTCTTTTATGAACCTAATTCGAATTGGCCTGAAAAACCTTGGAGACGATGGTGTAGGGTTTTGCCAGATAACCTTTTTATTTACTCCACAAGTTAGCTGTAACGGAACCATTGAGCATTGAAATATACTGGCATCAGAATTAGAGTCATCCTCAAACTTTTGATTAAACTGTGTCTGCTGGGAGCCATCACAACCCCATTTCGTAGATAATTTCATATGTTTACGCCCACTTTCCGTTAGAGTCTTGATAACTTCTTCTAAATAAAACACCAATCTTTCGGCAGTATGGTTTAACAGACTTTGTAAGTCTACTTCAGCTAAACTTTCTGTGACTGTGAACGAATCAGGATCAGGATAGTATGCTTTTTTTTCTTCGACCAAAATACTGTAGCAGGGCCATTGCTTCTTGTCACTTGTACGTACGATTTCATGATGAGATTTTGTTAGGCCTGCGTCAGTAAATATTAAAAGACCCTCTAACGGTGTCAATAATTTTTTTTGTAGGTTCAAGACTGCTGCGATATTTTAAATGCTTTTTTATACTTTCCCGCTCGTTTGGGAGATGTTTTAAGATCTTTGAGGACGGTTGCAGCACTTCTTTTGCCACTTGTTGTCAAACAAGTTTCAGCTGCAAAAATAATAGCTTCTGGTTCCACATCTTTCCTGAGCTGTTCTGTTTTTCTCCTCTTTGAACGTTCACTAGAATTGACAAAACTTTTTCTTGGTCGTCCTGCTGATGATGGAGTGGATGGGGTACCCGGTATTTGGAAACTCCCTTGCAGCCAAGGGCTATGCTTCTTAATAAATATTTCATGAGTTCTGGATGAAGACGACCACATTTTTCTAAAAATAGCTTTAACCTCGACATTTGACGCTTGTATACTGTTTTTAGTTCTTCGGTATAATTGATTTCTTGATAACAAATTTGATCCGCTAAGTCCATTTTTTCATTGAAATTTGGAGCCTCCTGCTGCTGAATACTGTTGTAGAAATCCAAACGAGAGATTGTTTGCATTCCTGATGACCCATCTAGAAAAAAAAATTAAGTTGAAAAATTCATCTTGGACCTTTATGTGCTTCGAACATGATTAAAATTTAGATGGCATCAACAGGCAGTTAAAATTAAGATTTTTAAAAAGCTAGTGGTATAAACTCATAGAAAAACGAAAAAAACTAAGAGGGTTTCAATGCGCACTACAACTTTTTCACTTTTAAAGTCAAAATTTACTTTAATTTGTTAAAAAATGCTAAGTTTCATGGTATATAACTTTTGTGGTAATTAATATTTCAAAACGGTAGTAAGAGTAAATAATGTACATACCTGTCATAGATTCATCCATGATATAACACTGTAAAACTTCTGTTGTAAACACTTGTACACAGCTTCAATAAACACCACTAAAATCGCTCGTAAATAAAATGAACAACGCAGATATAGATCGGATTTTAACTAGACTGTGTAGTTCCAATTACTACTTTTATAACCAAACCATTAACTGCTCATTAAGCGACCATTATCGAGAGATAATAAGGGTAGGTAATTAAGTGGGTACGGCCACTTTTAATAATTCCAATTTTGGCCAGCTAAAATCGTCAAATACTCCTACGTGCGACTTTAAAAACCTTTAAAAGTTGTTAAAACTTAATTAAAACGATGTCGAAAGCCACAAAATTGTAAATCAAAATTTTACGGTAATGAAAAGCCACAAAGTTGTAAATCAAAATTTGACGGTAATAAAAATCGTATAAATTTGTTTACATTATATTTAACGAATTTAAAAACTTATAACTTTGTGTATGTTATTTAACACGACTTAAACATTGTAAAACATCAAACAAATATGGCAAAGACCCATCGCTCGCTGGTTTGGCAGTACTTTCTGAAGGAATACAGGGGAGATAAGGCATATGGTGTGTGCAATATCTGCAAGAAGGACCTAAAAATGAATTCTGGGTCAACATCGACCCTGAGTGATTACCTGCGATCCAACTAAAAGAATCAGTACATCGAAATGTGTCAGAATCAAAAGATACAGGAGTGAGGCAGAAGCTACTAAGGAGGACAAAGTTTATAAGGCAAAAGATGAATTGGAAACAGTTAACATTGGTAACTTAGTTAAATAATTGATGTTATGATGCAATGTATCGAAGTTATACGACTTTATGTCAAAACGGTATCTTAAGTTAATTCAATGTTAACAAACATATACAAATTTTTTTTTAGGTAACAGGAAAAGAAAAAGGCTTCTAAATGCCAGAAAGAATCTGTGCTATCCAACAGAGTACCATTAACTTCGTGGTGACATGGAGCTCTGGATTTACCTTGCAACTGACAACCAGCCTTTCTCCATATGTGACTCTATCACGTTTCAAAGACTGCTTGCCCACTTTCACTCAAGGTTTAAGGTTAAAATTGGTGCCTGCATAGCTTGCTTCAAGTTACCTCTCCTCTATAGGAATCTTTGTAGAACTCGAGAAACGATTCCCAAAAAGAAGATGTGACATCATGTTTTATGCTGTAGGTTGCCTGCTACACCGCTTCTTGAAAGGCCAACAACTGCACGCTTATGGTGTAAAGGATGAGATTTTTGACAAGTTGAAAACCAGTCATCGTACAACAGCAGACTGAATGTAAACCAGAAAGTTATAATCAATGTCTCAGATGAGACCACCCATGAGCTTCTTGAAGATGATGGTGAGACTGAATTCCGGAAGACAGCACGAAAGGTAATAGCTATTAAGTGTAATATTGAAATAAATTTCTTAAGCTATTAAGTGTATTATTAAAATAAATTTCTTTAAAACTAGTTAAATATACTTCTACTAATCTTAATGCAATCGAATAAACAAAGTCATAAAAATTTTAATTTGAGGATACGATGTCATACGGGGGAGAGAGGGGGCTTTATATTGGTGTCTTTGAACCTGAACATAGGTAGCGTTTCATCAATTGTGATTTGCTCCAAATCTAAGGGATAGAGTCTAGGAGAAGAGAAGGAAAAAGCATGATAGTACTAGTATAGTTACATACAAGTTTGAAAGCCTTTGGATAATTTAAATAATATTAAAACACGCCATTTTCGAATTTACACAACTATTTACGATTTTGAAAACCGCAGAAATATACTTTATTTGAACTAATACGATTTTGAAAACCTTCAAATTAAACTTCATACAACTTTTAACAATTTTGAAAACCGCGAAAATATATTTTATACGAAGTAATACGATTTCGAAACACGTTCACACACGACTTTTAGCGACGCCGAAGCTTCGACTTCGACTTCGAAACACATCGACCTTGATTATTTTATCTCTGCTTTCATTATACATGTCCCTGTTTTATACGCTTTCCCTGATTACTTGTTATACGTAATGCTATTTCTTTAAAATGCAATATAAACTTTCTTCCCTCATCATTTTAAGTTCTGATGACAGCTTGTTATCATCATTAAACCTACAATTTACATCCACCCTTTTTACATTTAAAGTTTTCAACCACGTGAGAATAAGTTTAATAAAATCAGCAGTCTTTTTATATTTAAGATGTTAGAGATTTCAGGATAATCAAATAGAGCATGTTTTGTCAGAAAACATTTTTAGCAAGGTAGTTCAGTTTGACTTAGTCAAACAGAAACCACACTGAAATCAGAAAGTTTCATTAGACATACATATTTAGCTTTAAAAAGTTTTATTAAATGATTACAACAAGCTGTTTTTCAACAACATTTTCATAAAATATAAGCTCTCCTTTGTTTTTCTGTGAGCCAATTGTTTCGGATGTTTTTGACCAAGTAGACAAGGTTTTCAAGAAAAGTGTCAAGTTTTTAAATAAACGCTTGATTAGTTTGATTTCCGTTGATTTTTTGGTCGTTCTCTTTATTTTACTTAAATTTTTTTTTCAGTTTTTAGGCCAGTGTAGTTCACAGACTTCAGTGCTACTTTTCACTTTTAAATTTGCGTTAGGAATACTTTTTATCGTGTTGTATCTTAATCTAAAAACTGATGTTTTTTATTCGTTTATTGTTTCTGTGGTAAGTGATTCGTAGAAAAGCTATAGACGCAGCATTTAAATAAAGAAGATTCGCAATCTAATCAGAAAAGCCTTTAACTTAATTTTTATTGACTTTTTAAACTGACTTAAAAGTTATTGGAATTAATTTTTTAAATTGATGTAAATTTTATAGACTTTGCTGCGTCTAAGGTTTTATCAATCAATGATATAACCGAAATGTCGATAAAAAATAATTAATAATAATATATTTATTTAAATAAAATGGTATAATAATTTTTTATAAAACAATAATAGTTAATACGCATTAGCATAAAGTATATTAATGTAACTGCACTGCGACACTAACTTATAGCTAAAGAAGTTATTTGAATTAAATGTTTATCAAAGATAAATATTTTATAACTTTAAATCGAATTACAGGAGTGCAAAAAAAGAATATATGCACACTCCACTTTCTCATACCTATTTAAGTCAGTTGATGTATGTAACTACACTGCCACTACGACCGTATATGTCAGTTTATTTAATAGAAACAATTAATTCAATATAATAATTCAATTAATTTTATTACTTAATTTTTCTGATTATTTTTCTGTAAAACTTTAAAAAATAAATAAATATATAAATAAATTAATATATAAATAATTAAAAAAGAATAATAGTTAAATCATAAAAAGCTATTTTAAAATAAAACACCAAAATATAAGATTTTGATCTTTCAAAAGAAGTTGAATCCTCATTCTTGATCGCCGCGTCTCACAAAATGCAAGTTTATGCATTCACAGCTCTACACAAATTTATGATATGGTAAAAAATTAAAGGATCTTTACATTTTTTGCCTACAATAATATATTTTTTGTGGGTTTATTATTTGTTTTGATTTTTAAAGCAATATTAAAAAACAATAATTAAAATTTATATGTATTAAAGAAGTACCAATTATACATGCGGACACGTTTATTCAGCACCTCAGAGTATATAATATATAAGCAATTTAAAAAAGAATATTATCCTTTTTCTAGAAAACTTCTCACCTCTTTTCAAAAGTGTGAAGTTTGGGAAGACAAAAAAAAAAATTTTAATTTTTGCTAGTATTAATTTGTTATACGAAGATCAAATCAAAGTTGCCCAAAGATCAAAATAAATAAAAATATTTTTGATTTGTTCTACGAAAAACAAAACAGACAAAATATTACTCTGTAATACTTCAAAGGCATATAACTAACCATTGACAACTTTTTTTAAGTGTGCGTACTACTAAGTCCAATTACATGGTAGAAGTATTTGCGCAGTGCTAAGTACAGTTTAACTGAGTACACAATGCTATATCTAATTGAGTATACTTAACTCTATTATACAGAGTACTCTATTAAATTGTGCAACCGTAAAAATATTTAAAAATATGTTTACCTACTTATGTTTTTAAAAATATGTTTACCTACTTATGCTTTTAAAAATATGTTTACCTACATTTGTTTTTAAAAATATGTTTACCTACTTATGTTTTTAAAATTATGTTTACCTACTTATGTTTTTAAAAATATGTTTACCTACTTATGTTTTTAAAAATATGTTTACCTACTTATGTTTTTAAAAATATGTTTACCTACTTATGTTTTTAAAAATATGTTTACCTACTTATGTTTTTAAAAATATGCTTACCTACTTATGTTTTTAAAAATATGTTTACCTAATTATGTTTTTAAAAATATGTTTACCTACTTATGTTTTAAAAAATATGTTTACCTACTTATGTTTTTAAAAATATGTTTACCTACTTATGTTTTTAAAAATATGTTTACCTACTTATGTTTTTAAAAATATGTTTACCTACTTATGTTTTTAAAAATATGTTTACCTACTTATGTTTTTAAAAATATGCTTACCTACTTATGTTTTTAAAAATATGTTTACCTAATTATGTTTTTAAAAATATGTTTACCTACTTATGTTTTAAAAAATATGTTTACCTACTTATGTTTTTAAAAATATGTTTACCTACTTATGTTTTTAAAAATATGTTTACCTACTTATATTTTTAAAAATATGCTTACCTACTTATGTTTTTAAAAATATGTTTACCTACTTATGTTTTTAAAAATATGTTTACCTACTTATGTTTTTTAAAATATGTTTACCAACTTATGTTTTTAAAAATATGTTTACCTACTTATGTTTTTAAAAATATGTTTACCTACTTATGTTTTTAAAAACAATGAAAAATAAAAGGATCTATTATGCATTTTTTTATTATACGAAAAATAATTGTTCTATCATACGGATAGACAAAATAGTTAAATTTAACGTGTTAAAAGTTTCATGGAGCTATATAGCTAAAAGTTTCAACTAATATTTTCAATTTTACTAATAAAAAATTACTAATAAAGATTTATGCGAAGATTTTTGTGTAGTTTATATTTAATTAACGGGTCTATAAAAAAAACCTTAGAATATTATATATAAATATAAATAAATAAGTAAATCTTCATTGAGGAAAAACAAAATAGTCAAATCGACACAAGTTTTAGCAATTTTACATAATATTTTCAAGGAAAATCCCTAATGAATATGTAATGTGAAGATTAGTGTGTAATTTAAATTTACTTAACAGCTCTAAAATAAAATATTTGGGGTCTATCAAAGAGATTGATATCAACAGCAACATTTTTTTTTTAATTTCCAGTTTTGCATATTTTTCAAATTAATTTCTCATAAAATCGATGACAGTAATTATTTCCTTTTTCAAAAAAACGAACTACCAGGAAACATTTTAGTTGATTACTTCAGTGAAAATGTAAAAAACTATGAAAATATAACTAAATGTTATGTCTGAAACCATCAATGCCCAACGCACCAAACACTTTTTAAAATCAAAATGTTCAGAGTGTCTGCATTTGCTAGGAAGCAAACATTAAAATATATCAACACGAGAACAAGCATTTTTACAAAAACTTTAATCTGAAGTCTTTAGAAATAAAGAAGTTATGCTTTTTTGTTCATTAAACATTAACCTCGGTCTGTGTATACAGCCAAAAAATACGGTTTATTTGTTCGCTTTTCTCTTGCCCTTTCAACCTGCAATTTTTTCTGCAATTTTATTTGTATATTTTTTGCATTGTTTTTTCTTAAAAACGGCAAAATTAAAATTAAAGTTATTCAAAAAAAGATCACAAAAAAACGAAAACATTTTTTAATATGAATTAATACCACTTTCCTTTAACGAGATTTTCATGTTTTGAAGAAGCTCAGTATTATATGATAAGAACTATCATGGATATTACAAATTTTAAAAAAAGTTTTGCCCACTGTACACTTTTATTGTTTAATCATTAGTTTTTTTAACTTTTTATAAAAGTTCAAAAAAAATTTTCTGTATCATAGACCTTTCTAAAGTTATAACCGGTATTTCGGTTGGCGCTAAAAGCGTTATAGCTTTTAAACGGTCGATAATAGTTGCCGAGACAACTAAGTGCCAATAAGTTGTCAGTGCCTCACATAACATTTCATAGGAGGTTGTTAGTGTACACTTCTCGCAGCTTAGGCTTATATAATGAAAGAAATATAGCGGGTTACAAGATAGATAATAATACGTATATTGTATAAAAATACGTCATTTATAGGTACTATAATTGGTTTTTCTTTTTTGCGTTGCAAGATCTTTCATAAAATGTATTAAAAAACGTTTTGAATGCTTTTTTATAAAAAATAAAATTTGTGCTTAACACCAAAGTAATTTGTTTTAAAAAACATATAAAGCTACTCAAAATTCGTATCTAAAACGTTATATAAGCGTATTTGTGCTATCTAGGTAAGTTCTGTTCTTCTCGTAACAGCTACTATAAAATGTCAAAATTTTCTTTATATGTTTTGCTATGTGTGTGCATATTTTATGGGCAAAAAGTAGGTATTACATAAGACTGTAAACGGTGCCATATCATGGATAGCATACACAAAATATTTTTGAATCCCGATTGATGATTGCGACATACCATGGGTCCCTAATATGATATAAGGAGCCTGCCAAACTACTCAAGCAGGGTGGTTACAAGTTAGAAGAAAGTCAATACCTTTTATCATTACCAGAGTATTGGAAAATCCAAAGAACCATCACAATGACTGCTACTTTTTTATAATTGATATTACGAAGTACAGAAAAGCTAAAGGCAGGCAGACATACTGTCATCTACTCCTGACATACTGTCATCTACTCCTGTTCTACATGATAACAGACTACCAATATAACCAAACCATGAAATTTAAAAACCATAACTACCACAAAATTAATTATACCTCTCATCATACTCTCCAAAAGTCATTTAATTAAAGTATTTTTGATGAATTTATTTTTTAATGAGGTTTTGAACGCTACTATTATTTATTTCTATGTTGAAATTTCTATATGATTTTTTTTTATTTCTTTACAAAGGAAGATGCAATGAATATTTTATCTGAAGAGTCAGCAAGTGGCAATTGTGAAAACATTGATGAAACTTTTGTACCAATAACAAATTTTCAACCTCACTATCCAAATCAGAGTAAGTTAGATGATTTAGCTAGAGATTTATGTCTTCCTACATTTGGAGATTAACTTTCTAAAAATGGAATGCTGATGGAATGGAATCTACAAAGCAAAAACTGCAGAAAAATGGTATATTAGAAACGGCATAAAGTATTTGAAATTTTTATAATTCGTGTAATGATCTTTGTTTTGATGACTGTTCATAAATAGCTCAAAACGGCAAACAACAATGGCAACTGCTCATAGATAGCCTAAAACGAATTTTTAAAGCAGTATTGCTCCACAATGGAAATAAGTATCCATTTTTACAAATTCAACACTCGGTACATAAAAAAAGAGGATTATAATAACGTTAACGAGTTTCTTGACAAAACTAAATATTCTGAATTCAAGTGAGATGTTTCTACTAATTTCAAGATGCTTTCTTGCTTCGCTTACAAGGGGAATATACAAAGTATTTATATATCTTTTGTTTGTAAGAACAGTAAAAAGTTTGTAAGGGCTGATAATGATCATTACAAGAAGTTTACAACAATTGGAACTACAGTCTCTGGAATCTCTTGGAATTACAGCCTCTGGTAGATTCCAATAAAGTCTTATTACACCACATTACATCTAAATAAAATGGGTAAAATAGTTTATAAAAACTATCAATTTTAGAGTAATAGCTTTACAAGAAATTATTCTCATGTTTCCCAAGCTAACTTCTTTGATTTAGGTGTTCATGTAAACTCGAACTTATTATTTTCAAAACACATAACTATTCAAGTCAACAAAGCAACAAAAGTATTGGGTCTGATAAAAAGTTCATTTTCATCTTATCCAAATCGATACTCATTTAAAAACTATTTTTAGCTCTAATCCTCTCCCATTAATAATATTTTGGATCAATCTGTTACCCAGAGCTTCTCAAGACAAACTTAAAATAGAAAACATATTAAGAAGATCTTCTAAACAAATTTGAGACTTAAACGATCTACCGTATGAACAAAGACCATTGAAGCTAAATATACGTGTAAAATACAGTCTAATTTGTGGCGATCGAATTAATGTCTTCAAATAGTGTAATACTAATAGTAAAAATTGATTTGAAATCGATAAACTATTTTTTTCCCATGGTCACATACTCAAACTAAAAAAGCATTTCTCCCGCTTAAGTATGCGTACAAACTTTTTTTCTATAAGAATAATTAATATATGAAACTCACTTTCTAATAACGTTGTAAATAAACCTTCACTAAAAATGTTTAAAAGGCTTCTTGATAACCATCACAAAAAGGAGTGGTTTCTCTATGACTGGTATGCATTTATGACTGATATGCATTTTATATTATATATTAGCTAGTATAAAAACTGATATAGTTAAACTTTTATATAACCAGGTTGACAGGTATAATACGCCTATACAATTTTTTTTGTAAACCTTAAATAATATCTAAATCTGGGTTGTTATGAAAAAAAGAGTATGTAAAACAGACTCTAACTACAATTATAAAAGCTAAATACGTTCAAAAATACTCATAATAAAATAAAGTTTAAAGAAAATTAAATTTCTGAAATATAACAAACACTTTGTAAATATTGGTCCTAACTAATTGTTT
Organism: Hydra vulgaris; assembly: GCF_038396675.1. NCBI lineage: Eukaryota > Metazoa > Cnidaria > Hydrozoa > Anthoathecata > Hydridae > Hydra > Hydra vulgaris. The sequence continues at coordinate 43,919,730 of NC_088923.1, forward strand.
CTAAATTACAATGTAAAAATAATCCAATTAAAATTTACACTAAACACTTTTATGTCTTTTAGGATTAAAAGAACTTTAATAAGATGAAATAGAAATAGTAATAAAAACACTTCAAAAAAAATCTCTACCAACGAAGTTTTGCATTTTTTTTCAGAATTTATTGAACTATCTTTCAAATATTATTAACTTATCGAGTATTACAGAAACTGCACCTGATAAGTTAAAAATAGCAGCAAAACAATACCAGTCCTTTCTGTGTTATCCAAAACTCCTTGAACAAATAATCTTCAATTATTATATAAATACATATCACAAACAAAATCCTTAATGAAAACTAGTATGGTTTCTAAACACAACACTTAACAGACCATGCTATTCTAGAACTCACCAACAGGATTAGTGAATTGATTAATGAAATAAAATGATTTAGGTTTCTTTATTGACCTGGTTTTTTGAAAACTATTTTATACATGGTTAATGGTAAATGGTCACCAAATTATTCATAATAGTTGATGAAATAGAAACTCAATTTAATTACATGGAGGAGGGATTGTTATCTATATAAAAGAAAGTTTTGTAGTTCATTCACTAATATCATTACTCAAGACCATTACATAGAACGGACTTGGTGTATTTTAAGTTATATATCGGTCATCTAATACACTGGTAGAAAAAAATAACTATATCTATAATATAATAGAAGCAACTAAAAAATAAAATTGATCAAAATAGATTCTCCAGTTTGTTAAGTAATTCATCGGTCACCTAATACATGAGTAGAGAAAAATAACTATATCTGTAAAATAATTGAAGCAACTAAAAATAAAATTAATCAAAAATTGATTTCCATTTGTTAATTTTAGAAGATTTTAATTACCTAAGTATAGGGGGAAAAAATAATTTTTAAGTCGTGATAAAATACGATAAACAGTCATTCAAATTTGTTGAATATATAAATGACAATTTTTCACATCAAGCAGTTATATCACTAACATTTAATACAGGTTTAATTAAAAGTGGTTATGTTTGAGATTTGATTTTAAGCAAAACACCAAAACTCAGATAAAAAATCCATTAAAACGCAACTTTAGGTAACGCTGAAAGCGAACTTAGTTGGGACTAGTCTGTCAAAAGCACTTCAAACACGATGTTAAATTATGGAAAATCTGTTTTTAACTATAATCTGGGCAATCACACAGTGATAAACAACGTCATCAGTGAAAATGTTGGGAAGGTCAATTGTTCCTAATTATTTATAATGATATATGTCACAATTAAACATTTTAAAAAAATCATATATAATAATAAAAAAAGTACAAATCAAACCATGGGTTGACAAAAAAACAAAAAAGCAATTACAGATAAAACAAGTTTAAAGTATAAACTATTATCTAATCGTTCTAAATGTGATCAGTTGAAAATAAAAAATAATGTAAGATATTGTTCAAATAGAAATTGTGACACCAATATATAAAAACCTTTAGATATTGTTCAAAAATTTCTTAAAATAAGAAAAAATTCAGCTAAAATAGAAACTGTAACACCACTATATAAAAAAGGTGACAAAAATGATTCAGAAAATTATTGACCTAACTCATTACCTTTTTTTTTTTTTTTATTTATTTATTTGGCCGTACAAATATTTACATGTTCTGTATATTATAATATATATAAAGTTGGCAAGGATGAGAAGAATATAGGTTTGTCTTATCACCAAGTCCTTTGTTTTTTCTAGACATATACATAAATACGATTTAACTAAAATTAAAAACTAGAGAAAAAAGCAAAATGTTTTAATAGAGTCTTTCAAAGTTATTTTTAATAAAAGTTAAGGTACTAATTTAATCACAATAACATGAAGGTTAACTTACGGTCATGCAATGCTATATATATATTCAAATTATAAAGTAATTTATTAGTATAAAATTTTAAAAATTCATTCAAGAAAACAAAATCCAACAAAAAAAAAACACGTAAAAAGGAAACATAAAATTTAAATTACAATCATAAGATATTTTATATATATATATATACAAGCTACAAATTATATTACAAGCTACAAATTAGTACCAGCTTTGAAGAAAATGCGTTATGAAAAAAGATTACGTATAATCAGTAACGGACTGGATCTATAAAATCTATTGGAAAAACTTTTAAAGAGGGGTCCTGTGTTACAAATGAGGGTTACTGCTGTACATTTTTCATGTCTATGCAACAGTTATGGAAAAATCTGGTAGTTATTGTATTTTAAACGTCAAGAAAACTTGTAAAGCAATCTGTAACCGCAAGATGTGTCACATCAATAGCATTTTAGAGAAAACTAATGAGTCTTTTATAAGAAATAGGATAAATTCTTTCTCATTGATATCAGCAAGTAAATTCTTTTCAACACTTATCAGGATGAATATTTTAAAATGATCATCAGATAATGTTGATGGCAGTTTTTTTATTATGGTATTTTTATTATTTTCAATGTGCTAAAAGTATTTTCACTTATTTAAGAAAGTCAGTGAGTAAATCTAAGCAAGGAACTAATCAAAATATTTTAAAACCTGAAATTAATATCTGTGAAGAATTCTGAAACTGCATAGTAGACAACTTTTATAGGCTGTTATCTTTTTGCGTTCTATTTCTGTATCAACCAAGAAGGCCAGTGAATTCAACAAATTATTTGAAGCTTAAACAGATAATAATTTTTTCCAAAATTACCGAAAATTTGTCAGGATCAAAGCAGACATTGTCTCTGATAAGCCGGTCATTTGATAAAAACCGGTACTAGAAATTATTTTATCAGTAATACTTTTAACAACTTCAATTCCAAAAAGTCTTTGTGGATTTGAAGGTCTTGTATCTTGATATGATTCTCCATGCAATTTCTTTCCATGCAGTACTAGTTTCACACAATTGCGTGCTATATGTTACCTCAAGATTGCTTTGAAACATTATCTAATTTACTTTGTTTATAAATAGTTTTGTATTAATGTAAATATCGTCAAATTTAATGGCTTGCAGTAGTCCTTTGGCTGTCTGCATCATTTTTCAAGCACTCAAATAATTAATGTTTTTAGTCTGCAAGTACTCTGAAGCAGATTGCAGAATACTGAACACATAAAGCAGCACAAAGTTGAGAAGAGACTCGAATTTACACCATTTGTTAAGGAGCACATAAGCACCAAATTTTGCTTGGGAATCAAAGTGTTGGGAGTTTTTGGCTTGGTTTAACACTGATACGAAAACATTATAAGATTCAGGTTGAGGACTTTTGTTTGTTCCAGAAATTCATTTCTTGAGCTGCCCGTTTTAATCACCACCAAATTATTGCGTTTTCAAGAATTAGAAAATAAGTTTAAAGTTCTTTATAAAAGTTCGATTAGGTTCTTGACTTCAATAATATTTTTAACAATGTTATTTGCACCCAGATTTAAGACACGTGCATAGCACCAGATGTCCACTAGATTAGGAGCAGCATCTTTTATGATTTTTTGAGCGCTCTTATATTGACTATAGCCAACATAAATCTAAAAAAACGTAACATGCGTATACGCATGACACATGCTAGGCGTATATGACGCCAACACGCGTATACGCATGTTGGCGTCAAATGATTCTTTTACAGTATTTTCTATTTTCAAACCATTGCTTTCGAGAACAGGTTTCAATAGTTGGATGAACCTTTTTCATTATAAAGCGCTAATACTCCCATACTGGGAGTATTTGATGTCTCATTTTTTTCTTGTTTTTCATGTTTTTTATGTTTTCTTTGGTGCACATCTGAAAATATTGCCAAGCCTGTTGTGAAAATTGAATTATTCATGCAAATACCAAACAAACAAAAGAAAAACCTTTTAACTCACCAGTTTCTATTTTTGCCATATTTATTGTCAGTTAGTGGGGATCAAAAAGTAAATTCTTTACCTGCTCGAAATAGGTTGTGCGTATTAGGCAGTATTGCGTTCCTTTGCACTAATTCGAGTCTTTTATTAAGTTGAGCACTGCTAGAAATTTTTACAAATTTAAAAAACCACTCTTAAATTAATACCATTTCTTGCCCCTCTTCTTGAAATTTAACGGATTCTAGGCTGTGAGTAGTAAACGACACTTCTAGATTAACAACCTCAATAGCCAATGCCACTTCGTTTCCTCTCTTTTTGAAAGTCAACGTACTGTTAGGAATGTATCCTGTCTCAACATTAAGATTCTTAGTCACAAATTCTTGAAGTTCATTTACATAAGTGCTTTGTTTAGAAGTTGTGTTATTAACATCATAGAACTTGCAGATTTATCTTTTTTTTTCGTCACTTGTCTTTTGTGTGCCATGCCTAAAAACATACTAAAACAAAAAGAAATTAAAACATAAATTGGATATATATTTAGAAACAAGACATATTATAGAGATTTTGAGCTTGAGACAAAACTGAAAATACGCATGAAAATCAGACTAGTTTAAAATGCATTATATATGAATGCAGTCGGCAAATTTAACATTAATTGACTGAAACTCAAGTTTTTTACATTTTTATTATAATAAATAATAATAAAAACTAAAGATTAGAACTAGTCAAATTGAAGTTGCAATTAACGTTTACTATAATTTTGATTATGTAATGTACGCAAAATTATCCTTCGTGGCTCCTGGGCTACAAAGTTGATTCCGCGCTTTATGACTATTTTTAATAAACTCATTGTTTGCTGTAGGCTCATTTTTTGAATATACACCCAAGTAAATTTGTATGAGAGCCATGGATAAAGACGGCATTGATTGCACAATTTTTGTATTCTAAAATAGTTTCCATGTATTCAAATTAAAACTATTAATTTTTTTCAGTAGTTTAGTTTTACTGGTCATTTGCACTTAATGCATCCACTTTTATCACAATGTTTGAGTTGCAATTGAGCGCAAAAGTAGAAAATCATGTGTCAATTTTTGTAGAAAACAAAATGTTTAAAAATATCGTAAAACCAATGGTTTAGAACTTAAATCATCATAACGTCATTACAAGACAAATCGAACAATATAAAAAAACTTTATTTTTTTAATTTAAACTTTCATGTTATTTAATTTTTAAAAACACTTTTTTATCCGGTCTATGTCCTAATTCCGGATGCATATAAAATATAAAAAATACGCAATAACTAGCAGTAAGTTAATAAATCTATTAACGAAATGGAATTTTTTTAACTAAAAAAGAAAATATATTATTTTATTCACATTCATTGCAAATAAATTCCTTAATTGGACAATAATTAACAACAATGCAATGCATGAATAGAACACTGTTTACATGTTTTTGCTCTCAAGACAATTACTATGCAACTTGTTCGTCGTATTTTGTTTTCTTATTGCTTGTTCAGCTTCATCGAAAGCCATGGCATCCGCCAAAGTCATATTGTAATTAGTGGGTCGCTTTATTCTCTCACCTTTTTGAAGTTTTTTTTTTAAAGTTGGATTCTAATGATCTTTGAGCATATTTAATACTGATTTATTTATATCATTTCCAACTTGTTGAGCAGTATAGTTTAAAGAATCAAATCTTTTAAGCAAAACTTTTGACATTCTTGATGGTGTGTTTGGTGTATTAGTTGCATTTGTCAGAACTAATGGAATAGATACTGTTAAAGAATCAAATAAATTTTCAATATAGTTATTTTCGACAGTTTTGAAACAAGGCGCCAATGGAATTTTAAAGAGAAAAAATTTGTGAACAATTGAGTAGAAATATACAAGTATATTGGATACCACTCCGTGCATTTTCAGGTTTAAAATTACGGATGAGATCCTTAAACATGGCCAGAAAATGTCAATTTTCAAGGCTTTAAAAGTGATTTGAAAGCGATTTTTAGTCAAATAACTTCCGACTATTTGCTTCCACTTGCTTTTTACTGCTTTAAAAACGCCAACATCTAAAAAATAAAACAAAAATGAATAAAAATTCTGTAAAAATGGCTGAGATGAGTCGGCAAACGCCAAAGTAAAATAGAATTTTCTAAAGCTTTTGTTTCAACTCTAAGCTTATATGTGAAGCATGATCATCAAAAATTAGAATTTTAAAAAGTAAAGGTTTATTTGCGTGAGGCAAAAAACCTTTAAAAACCATGATAAAAAATGTTCGGATTCCATTAAACCAGTTTATTTACATGTATGATAAAAAGCGCTTTACTGAGTACAGATATAAACCTCTGGAAAAATTTTAAACATAACCTACGTTAGACCTCACCCAAAGTTTGCTAAGCTTGCATGTAATGTTTACTCAAAAAAAGATATTAAATACATTGAGCTAGTTCAATATAGGGCTGCAAAAGTTTCTCACTCGCGTAAAGGTTAGATTATGAAAAAAGATTAAAAGTTCTTAATCTAACTACTTTGACAGATAGAAGAGCGCGTGCAGTTTGTATTCAGCAGTATAAACTTAAAAATAAATTAGACCATGCTATCTGGTATTCTGAAACAGAAACTATTGCTCCACAATAAGGACATCGTAAAACCTTGGGAAACCCCAAGACATTTGATATGAAGAAGATTACTATCCATCGAGAACAACTTTTATACTGCGATTGGTAAGGAAAGATTCAATAATCTTAAAGTTATTACCTGATACACCTTGAGAAGAGAGCTTGTGGAGAAGACCAGCATGCCAAACTTTATCAAAAGCTTCAAAAATGTTGAGAGTGATAGCCTAGTCTCTTTACATTTATCTAATGCACAATAAAATCTATCAGTAATTACTGTTAACAAACTTTAACGCTGTTAACAAATTACTGTTAACAAGAAGAACGAAATCCATATTGATGATCAGGAAGTAAGTTATTAGATTCAAGATGAGAGATTAGGTGTTTTTTAATTAAAGAATCAAAAACCTTGCTTATGATTGTAAGAAGACTAATGAGACGGTAGTTAGACAAGTAAGGTACCTCTACAGAACCTTTGAAAATATAGATAACAGATGCCGCTTTTCAGCAGGCTGGAAAACAAACCTCTGATAAACACTTATTTAACAGTTTTGAAAGTATAGACGACAGATCCGGAGAATACTTCTGCAAGACTATGACAGATTTTTTCTTGTTTGTTTTTTTTTGATCAACAGTATGTGATAAAATTTAGGTTGATCTATAAACGTTTTAGATTTTTTACTGCCAAGTTTGCTGTTGATTCAAATTCAAACAACATTAGGAACTGTTCATATGAACAAACTTACCCCGCCTAAACGGGATAAAAAAGCCACCATATAAATTTAAATTATATATATATATATATATATATATATATATATATATATATATATATATATATATATATATATATATATATATATATATATATATATATATATATATAACCCTCACAATTAAGGTTGGCATTTAACAATGCTGACCTAACTGCCGATCTAACTGCCAAAAATCTGTTTAATATATAATTTTTGTTTAAAAAAATGTTTAAAAAAAGCTCATTCTTTAAACTAATAGAAAAATTACCATGTATATATATCCTTGAATATTGTAAATGCAAACGTTTAATTTCATTTATAGTTGGTCTCTGTGTTGGTAGTGATATTTTACACAGACGTCGATCATCTAAAAAAATTAAAATAAAATTTAAAAAATAAAAATTTCATTTTTAATATTTTTTTGTCTTACATTTTGATTATTCTTATTTTATTATTTCTCAATTTTCAATAACTACAATGTGGTACATTAGAATACAACAATGAAGCAACTTATCCTAATATAATAAATATTAAAGCCGAGTTACATTAATGACGTTTCAAATATGCTACGGTTTCCTGTTACGCAGCAAAATCTCGTGACAAGACCTGAACAGTTAACAATTATCTTTTTATTTACACAAAAAACTATATTTTTTCTAAAAGCTAGATAACTAATATTATATTTCTTAAAATATCTTTAAAAAATTTATTGAAAAAAAAAATCTGAAAATTTGACTTTGAAACGTCAAAAAGTGATAAAAAATCCGTATATTGATCAGTCAGAACTTAAAATTCTTCAAGAAAAAATGATGCTAGTAGAGTGCTCAAACATGTATTTTATAATTACGTTCAGAAATAAGAGTTTGACAAGCCTTAATTTATTATTTAGCCTTAGTAAGTAAGATATCCCTAGAGAGCTGTTATAAACATTACAGTTTTTCATTAGAATTTAGTGTCAACAAATTGTATAAAGTTTTCAAAATTAAGCCATTAACCAAAAAAAAAAAGAAAAAAGGAATTCAAATAGACAGTAGCTACTAAAAAACAAAGCTGGTTCTGTAAAATAATTTTGACAAAAAAAAAAAAAAAAATTTGATATAAATGGTTTAAAACTTTGAAAAATTTTATTTTACTTTCTATTGAGCTTCAGTTTGATTTTGAATTGTTTGAACAGTTAAAGCAGTTTGAATTTGATTGATTTGTTTTATGCTGTTAATTCTAGTTTTTCACTCTGTCATATCAATAAATTTTAGTCTTTCACTCTGTCATATCAATAAATTTTAGTCTTTCACTCTGTCATATCAATAAATTTTAGTCTTTCACTCTGTCATATCAATAAATTTTAGTTTTTCACTCTGTCATATCAATAAATTTTAGTCTTTCACTCTGTCATATCAATAAATTTCAGTCTTTCACTCTGTCATATCAATAAATTTTAGTTTTTCACTCTGTCATATCAATAAATTTTAGTTTTTCACTCTGTCATATCAATAAATTTTAGTCTTTCACTCTGTCATATCAATAAATTTTAGTTTTTCACTCTGTCATATCAATAAATTTTAGTCTTTCACTCTGTCATATCAATAAATTTTAGTCTTTCACTCTGTCATATCAATAAATTTTAGTCTTTCACTCTGTCATATCAATAAATTTTAGTCTTTCACTCTGTCATATCAATAAATTTTAGTCTTTCACTCTGTCATATCAATAAATTTTAGTTTTTCACTCTGTCATATCAATAAATTTTAGTCTTTCACTCTGTCATATCAATAAATTTTAGTCTTTCACTCTGTCATATCAATAAATTTTAGTTTTTCACTCTGTCATATCAATAAATTTTAGTCTTTCACTCTGTCATATCAATAAATTTTAGTCTTTCACTCTGTCATATCAATAAATTTTAGTCTTTCACTCTGTCACATCAATAAATTTTAGTTTTTCACTCTGTCATATCAATAAATTTTAGTCTTTCACTCTGTCAAATAAATTACACTAAAAACTACTACATGTTATGTTTAACCCCCCCCCCTCCTTCACACACATATGTACCCTCCCCCATAATAAAAAAATTTAAACCAAGATAATAGCAATAACAATCTAGTACAATTATATAGCAATAAATGGCAATAAATACAAAAAATCGTTGCAGAAGTTGGCATCGTTGTAAAAACTTTCAATACTATTTTTATTCAATAATGAACAATCCATTCATATCAGCTAGATACAAATTTTAATAATTCTGACTCAGACTCGTATGTTTCAGAAGCCTGAGCAGTACCCGACAACCTGAAAAATTATCATTTGACGAGAGATCTTAGATAAGTTTTTCTTTTAGTGAGTAATTTAAAATTGTTTTTTTTAATTTATTCTAAAATCCGAGCTCTAGAAAATGTTACATGAGTTTAATTTACCTGAAGCTACATATTGTCGCCTCTTGAAAAAAAAAGAAAAATGTGAGGATAATAATATAATTTTTAATACGCGTTTTTTTTTATTGCTATTTTTTAACTATATTATTGTTATTAATTTAGATATGTTTATATTATTATTTTTTAACTATTATATTGTTATTCCTCCAAGCGTTGGCATGGTTTACAAATTGCCGATGCATTAGAACTTCCCATTAGAGATTATTCAGAAGAATCACTAGAGACTCTTAACAAAGAGATTAGAAATGAAAGATTAAACCATTCATGCAAAATTTCAAAGATAAATATTATAACTTGCTCATAGACCAAATTTTATGAGCTAGACACCAGGTTTTTCTTGTTTCTGATTTTTTATTAATAGATGTAGTTTTTTGGACGCAGCTTGCCAAATGTAGTTGTGTTTTTGCAGGACTCTTCTAACTGTTTGAGCACAACATCAGAAGCATTTTGTCCTTTTCGACTGAGATCAGTTGATGATAAACTTCTATTTTTTTTATTATATAAAAAACGCCTATCTTATTAAACTCTTATAATTTTAATACCGCGTTCATATGTAAAATTATTCACCCCGCCTAGGCAAGATCTCGCCTATAGACGGGATCCTGGTCAGGATGGGTGAAAATTCTTTGTATTAACACAATTTGAAATCACCCCGGCTAGATTGGACAGTTTTGTTACAAAATTTAAAAAGCATTTGGTTGTTTTTAAGTTAAAGTCGTTCAACTACGTATATAAACGAAAATAGTTAATAATTTTTTAAATGTCTCATGTTTTAAATATATAGAATAAACAATCAATCAATGTATTTTTACTTTAATAACTGCTTATGTATACAATAGTGAGGAGCTATTACAAACAGGTAAAAACTGATGAGGCTTAAGGACCTACAATGGTGTAAAGCAATTACTGCAAGTTAATAATAATAATAAAATTAATAAATATAACACAGTAATAATAATAACAAGAGTACTAATACTAATAATAACAGAAGTAATAACAATAATAACTATAATTATAATAATAACAGTAATAGTTTACAACAATAGCACTAATAAAAATAACAATGTTAATTATAAAGATAATAATACCTGACCAATAACTATAAGGGCATAGGGGTGGTCGTTTAGGGGAGTGCTATGAATAAGAAAATAAACCTACATTTATACATTCAGTCACTTCCAAAGACATACCCTCACACAAAGGCACGCACATATACATATACATATATACACCATGCACATACACATATAACGGGTGGGACATAAAGAATGAGACAAAATTTGCCAATTAATTTTGTAATATTGCAAATAAATTATTTCAAGTTTTATGTATATTATTATACATCATGAAACCCTGTGTAAAAATGTATAGCTTCTGAAATTTTGCCTTTAGAATTTGTTAAAATAATGATGCTATATCTACTCTTCCGAAATATGATTAAATCTTGGCTAGAGCAAGGTTTCAAGGCTCAAAATATCTACAGTTTATTACAAACAGAAACATCTAGGGCAACAGTGTGCAGATGGATTAATCCAATACTTAAATCCGGAATCTCAGCCAAAACCCCGCCTGGTAGGCCAAGGAGCATTCGGAGAAAACAATTCATCGCAAAATTGAGGCAAAATCTTGTATCAAACAAGAAAAAAAAGTCAGTTAAAAAAATTGCCAGAAAAGCAAGTTGTTCATCTCGAACTGTTCGTAGAATAGTTAACGAGGACTTAAAATTGAAAGCGTACAAAAAAATTCGTGTTCCTGCATTAACTGCAGCTCCCATCGAAAAAAGAAAGTCGTTTTCTCATTAGATAAGAAATCGGTTCATTAAACCGACTTGCTGAAAAAGCCTATTTTCAGATGAGAAGATATTCAATCAAGATGAGCAATACAATCGTCAAAACGACAGAATTTATGCTGAATCCAGACAAGCTGCTAACAAAGACATTGGTCTTCATCCAGTGCATCAATTTACTTTTAAAGTCATGGTGTGGTGTGGACTCACTTAATGGACCAACCAAATTAGTAGTTAAGCCAGACAATATGAGCTTTAATTCTGATTTTTACATAAAAAATGTCCTACCAATCGTTAAACAAGAAGGAATTTGACTAATTGGAAATGATTTTATCTATCAAAAAGATGGTGCCACGTCACACACAAGCAAACAAACTATCGAAAATCTTGAGCTCATGGGCATTGAAAAGCATTCCACCTAAAATTAGGCCGCCGAACTCGCCTGACCTTAATTCCTTAGATTATTTTTTTTGGAATGAAGTGGAGGATCGTTTGAAATCGAAATCTTTTAATAACAAGATTGAGCTTGTTAAAAAAATAAAAGAAGTTGTTAAAGAAATACCCTTGAAAAGTATCCAAGATTCAATTGATAGTTTCAGGTCTCGAATTTTTGCTATTGAACAAAATCAAGATGGCTTAATAAACATTTTTAATATTAAAGAGTTTTAGTTCTTTATTAAATCAATATATACAATGAACAGATAATTTTTTTACAATCTACTTAAAAATTTATATAAAATTTGTCTCATTCTTTACGCCTCACCCGCTATATGTATTATATAAACACATATAAATAAGTAAATATATAATGCGTACACACATATTTTTAAACGCACCGACAATTATACACACAATCCATACATTCATTTAAATATACAAACAAGTTCATACACGCATACAAATATGAAACAGAAGATTAGGAATAGAAGAAAAGGTAACTGAATAGCTTTAAAAATAGGGGAAAGCTAAAAACTTATAATTTAGAATAATATTTAAAATTAATTAAAGATATAAGATAGTGATAATGATATGTTAGAACTTTATTGAGTGTTTTGATGGGGATAAATTTTTTGGTATTGGCAATGAAAGCATTTCTAATAATGTTTGGAAAATTTATTGTTTATTGAAAATGGGAGAGAATTCCAAGAGTGAATTGATTGGTATTTAGTAAATTGAATTCCATATTTGCTTATATTTTTTGAAGGTAGAATTAGGTTATAACAAGATACAGATCCTAGTTTGTAGTTATGAGTATTACTTGTGAATTTAAAATAGCTGTTGAAAGTAATAGGCATGGTATTATGAATAATGTCCCACACAAAAACACAGTTAAACAAAAAGATAAGTTCATCCAACTTCAAAATACTTGATAAACTATACAAATTATGTGATTATTTCGCATATTCATGCAATACTGATTGATTTGTTCCTGATTAAAAACCATCACGTAGTTTTCTGTTTATAGTTGAATTTTCAAATACTTTGTTATCATGAACACTTCGAGGCCAAACACATTCTACATCCATAAACATTCCTTTATAATCGCATTCTGTTTAAACATTTATGAAACAAAATTGTTTATAACAAAAAGAATCCTGAGAGTTTCCAACAGGGCAGGCTATTGACATATGTGTTTTCAACAGGACATGCTATTGATATATGTGTCAACCAAAAGCTTTAGTCATAAAACTTGGATTCAAACTCAGCGATCTTTTGTCTCATTTTGGCTTCTGTTTTCGATAAAGATATATTGTTTATCACTTAGGACCAATCTATATTTGTCCTAAGTGATAAACAATGTTTTTGCATAATTGTGTAACAATTGAAGAGACTGTATTTACTGCAATCCTAAAACAATTGGCTGTCATTAATTAAGTGCCAGTATCTTTAAGATAGTATAGAGTAATTTCAAGCTTCTTTTCTTTGCCCAAAGCTCTATAGTTTGGCAATTTTGAATTAGACGCTATGTAGGGTTTAAGTGGTTCGGCTAAGTCCATAAATTTATTTTTTGACAATCTAAAATTTTTACCCCAGTAACTTTCTGGAGAACCAGTTATCATGTTTTCCTCCCACTTATAAGACCGTCCAAGTTTGTACCAACAGCTGCGGGGCTTTTCATTATTTTTTTCCCAACATTTTGTCTTTAAGTTTTTTAAGTCGAAAGTTTTTTTTTCTTGAGAGATTGTCAATTATATGTTTAATATGATGCTCATTTTTTAAAACACGAAGTATTATTAAACTGTTAAGGTGCATCAAATAAGATTGGAAAGCTATTAGATTAGTTGTAGCAAACAAAACAATCTTTTTTAACTTTCAGTCTTAATTTAATAAATGGCGTAAATGATTATGGGCTGGGTGGATAAATAAAAGCAATTGCTTTTACTCTGTTATTTATATATATTAAAAAAATCCCGCTTAAGCGAAATATTTTTTCCCGTATGAACAGCCCTTTAAATCTCGTTTTATATCTTTGTTAAATCCCAATGGACAAATTTCTTTTTAGTTAAAACAAGTTTTGAATTTTAACATTTTTGAAAATTTAACATCTTTGTTTCAAAACTCATTTCATTTTCTTTCTCCTATATATTTGTATAAAAAGTAAACTTTTTAAGTCTTTAATAGATATTTCGAGGAGGTAAATGCGGTAATGGTGTTGTGGTAAAGCGCTCGCTTCATAAGCGAGAGGTTCCGAGTTTGATCCCCACCACGTCCCTGGTAGTACCGCGCTAAACTTGTTTCTCCGCGCAGCGGCCTTGTTCGTCGAGGTTCGTGTTTTGGAGTTATAGAGTTGAGAGAGGGTTATAACCACTATTAAGTAGTCTCCTCATCTGTAATGGCCTTCTTGGCCTTGAGGAGGTGAATAACAAAAAAAATGTTAAGTAAATACTTATGTACAAAATAAAATAACGATGTATAAAATTCATGCGTTATTTTAAATTCTAGGTAGAGATAAATTATATAAACAACTAATATCGAAAACTCAATTGAAATATCACAGTTTTTGTAATCATAGCCATAGGTAAACTAAAGCATACTGTAAGAGCAATATTAGATATAACTTTTAATACTGTGAGAGCAGTATTAGATGTAATTTTTAATACTGCAAGAGTAATATAAGGTATAATTTTTTCTCATATAGAGTTATAATGGCTTAGAATGGTTTATAACTTATATTATCAAATCAATAACAGTTGATCAGTTTAAAAATAAACTTGATAATTCAGATTATTGCAAAAATTATCTATCAAATATCATTAAATAAATAATCATATACATAAAATAGCTGTATATTATAAAGCACAACATCTTCCATTAATGTGCTCTACTATTTTTTTTTTAATCAACTGTCACAACTTACCTTATTATTATAACAAATTATTGATGAAACAGGTAATGTCAGATACCTTGTAATAATTAAACAAACTTAAACTTGTGCGAGATTTTTTCTGATGCTTCAACCATTTGCATTTCAAATAAAAAGAATACAAAAGTTAAAAGTTATATATATATATATATACACACACATATACACACACACACACACACACACACACACACACACACACACACACACACACACACACACACACATATATATATATATATATATACATGTTCACTCAAAGTTGTCTTTTCCAAATATTCAAACCAGTTCATTTTAACTTAAGTTTTAATGTTTTGTAATGTTTGAATAACAGCTGAAATGCACTTTCTTTCTCATTGAAACTATTCTTTGTATGTCTTCGCTGAAAGCAAATCTTTAAATATGTCGTTGTTATATTTTAAACCTTTATGTTTTTTTAGAATGCGAGCTTTTTTATTTTCGTATTTTACGCGCGGAAAAAAACAGAAACGATTTTAACATTTCTAACATACGTTTTCTCAGTCGAGTATTAAGAACTGCGTAAATAATTGGGTTAAGTACAACGTTTAAGCATGCGCACATGATACCAAATGTAACCGTATCAAAGTTTTTGCATTTGATGTTCAAAGAATAAAAAAGCATTCCTATGACAGCAGGAGTCCAACAAACGAAAAAAGAAATTACAAGTAGCATCATTACCTTTGTCAGTCGTACCTCCTTAACATAATTTTTAATAACTCGAACTAGCGTTTTATCAAGTTGTTTTGTAGAACAACGTGCACCGACCTTTCTTTTTATATGATCCATTTTTATTATTGCTACTGGAGCTACACAGCATCGCTTTTGAGTAAAAAATTCTTTAAAATAATCGTGAATTGTGTGCGCTGTAAATCTAACCGGCATTTTTAAAATTGAAGTACTTAAGTCTAATTCAATATCGTTAGCAGACGTAGTTTCTGACGTAACGCTAATCTTATTTTTTTTCTTATTTTTTTGGTGTCTATGTAAAATGAAAAAAATACATGTATACAAGCCAGACAAAAAAATAAATGGAACCAAATAGACTATTAGGCCCAAAAAAAAAGAATAAGATATAGATTTTTTTCCGTTAATTGTGCAAAAGTTAGTCCCAGCTTTAAACTCTCCCCATCCAAGTAGCGGAGGTATTGAAGAAAAGATAGAAAACATCCATACAGCAGCGTTGATTATAAGAACTCTTCTTTGATTATACATTGTTTTTACATTTTTAGCTTTGGCTACGTTAAAGTATCTATTGATGCTGATCATAACCAGAGTCCATATCGATGTTGTACAAAATAATGAGTTTAAGAAACCAACTGCGTCGCAAACAAATTCTCCAAGCAGCCATTTTTTTGCTATTGTAGTCATAATTATAGTAGGTATACCACATATGGTAAACAACAGATCAGACACAGCAAGATTAAGAACAAATAAATTGGATGCAGTCTGGAGTTTTCTGGTCTTTAAAATAGCTATGATAACCATGGTATTGCTTAAGACAGAAATAAGAAAGCACGCAGACAAGTATGAAGATTTAATACCCATAATCGAAATAGAATCTTTTACTTTACTTTGATCAATAAATGCCATCTTTTGCAACTTTTCACTCTTTTCCTTATTCTAAGAATTTATAATGTTTTACAAATGATGTTGATAATTTTTTTTTTTATTCCTTTGAGTAATTTATTATTCTGTAAAAAGATTTGATGGTATTAAAAAGTTCTTCTAATATCTGAAAAATATATTAAAAGATATATTAAAAATAGTTATAATAATAATAACAATAGTAATAATAATAATAATAAGTTAATTAGTTAACATATTATTATATAATAACATTGAATAAAAAAGTATTAAAAAGCTGATTAGTGTATTAAGCAAAAATTTACTTTCTATTCAGTTTGCCCAAAGTTTAATATGTTTTTATTCTACAATATATGATGTATATGTAAGTTTCTTTTAAAAACATAAGATTATAAATTTGTTTTAATCAATAAGAAACAAAAATCGTCATCGTATTAAAATGTTAATTTTGAGTTAACATTGCGTTTTTATTAAATTCTTTGCATGAAAAAAAATTTCATTTTTGTGAACTTTAGTGACGTATTTTAAGTAAGAATTAATCAATGCCAGCCGTTAATATTACAATATCCTTTTTTAAAAAAAGCAAATGTTATAAATCCGAAAACTTTAAATAAATTTAAAAGAAATTCTAAACATAGAAACCAGTATTTTAACATTTAACATGAATTAATTTTGGCGTTTTAACATGAATATTATAAACGCCATTTCACATAAGAAACATTTTTATAAGAAACGCGAGGCTAAACCATAGCTGAAATTAGAAAGCAAATAAAAAACACGACCTAGCTCAAATAATCTTACTTTTAGGAACCACTGAAAACAAACTTTAGGCAACGCCAAAAAGAATGTACTTTATAAAATAAAATAAAAAAACAAAGGTCTTTCAAGGTCTTGTACCCACTGGAAAAATTTTCATTTGTTTTTCTTTAAACTGTTTTCAAAATTTATGTTTTTATACACAAAAAAAATTTGCTTGTAACTTAATTAGGCAGGGGCTACATCACAGATTTCGAAGTGGGATGAAGTGGTTGGAGAGAAAATTGTGAATTTCTAAAAAAAGTCCTCCATATCTTAAAATCTAAAAAAAGCCCTCTATAGCTTGACCCGTTAACCCGTTGGCGTCGGCCCCGTTAGATTCTTTTATTATTTGCACGTGTTGCAATTAAGTACGACTTGACTTTGATTCCATTCAAGATGAATAATATTTATTATGAAAAATACAAATATGAAATACTTTTACGTATTTCTATTTATTTATTCAATTCCGCCCGAATAACTGCTATGTCTATACTGTTATTATCAATATTGTTATAATACTGATTAGGTCTGATTTAATATTAAAAGTATTCCAAATAATAAATTTGACATCACTCTTTCCAAAAAAATGGTTTGATTTATATATTATGTGTAAAATCTTTTTTAAGTTTTTTTTTATCTATATATAAGTTTTTTTATCTATATATTTTTTAAGTTTTTTTTTTATCTATATATCTTTATATAAAGTCTTTAGTAATGTTTTCGTAACGTTTAGAATAAATAAAAACATAATAAAAGTTAATAATAAAAGATTCGGAAGAGCAAAAAAAAATGTTAAAAGTGAAAAAAAAACGTTATAGTCTGCAAAAAAATACAGACGAAAAAAATATTTTTATAGCACACCAAAGTTTATATAGAAAGTTCCATATATAGAGGAATTTTTTTAAATAGAGGATTGTGCCCCACTTCGAAACTCGTGTCGTTGTCCCTGAATATAAGAATGCTTTTATGTAAAACATTGTTTATGATTCCAATTAGTAAATCTTCACAGCGCACAAAACACACCAAGAGTTAGCAAAAATAGAAAAGTCTAATTCAGTAGAGAAAGCAAGATTTTTTGATGTTACAGACACTTTGACATCAGTGACGGATCCAGTTTAGTATGGGGGTATGCATCCCCACTTCCCACGAGAATCTGAAAGTCCTAAAATATTTTAGAAATTGAGGGTTTTTTTTTTTTTTTTAAGAAGACACAAATGTGGCACAAAATACAAAAATATTTTAACATCCCCCCACCACCACTACTATACTATCACCACCAAAAACTTCTCGATTCGTCACGTTATAAGTAACATTAAAATGTTTTATAACGACACATTTCAAAAATGGTGGTTCTTTTGATTAGCAAACCGAGCATAATTACTCTATGAACTGTCTCTTTAATTGATAATATTTTAAGCATTGATTAATTTTTTTTCTCTTTATTCAGCAACCATTAAAACAAATTCAACAAATTTATGTATAGTTTGCTGAAGAATTGCTACACCAGGTCACTCTATGCTGAAGAAAATAGGCTACAGACAAAGCAATTGTGTCTCTAAAAGTTACTTTGTTATGCTGTCTTTAAAAGCTTTGATTGATAGAGCGTTCACTGCTGCTTGGGAAAGCAGCTATTTATGTTGTAACAACTCTATTTATGTTATTCTTCACAATTTTGTACAAGTGGACGTTCTATTTTGTGAATCAAAACCGTTGATTCACAAAATAGAACGTCCACTTGTATAAAATTGTGAAACCAGATCAAGCCGTTGGAGTCGATTTTCAAAGGACAGGTGTTTAAAAGATAACATTGTTTTTATTGCTCGATATTGGACTTGCTCAAGGATGGCAATATCAGACTTTAAATGAGGCGACCTGTCATGCACTACAAAATCAAGGTGGGGGCAAATTAAAAATGAGACACAGTGTGTGCCATGAATAAAAACTGTAACTGCGAAATGTTATTTTAAGTCGCTCTAGCATTCTATTTATTATTGATGCGGCTAACTACTTGTGGTCTGACGTTAAGGTCATTAAAGACCATCACACCAAGGTCTCGTTTAATTACAGTCTTTTCAAGTGGACAACGCGTGCAGTTGACGTTATCCATTGAGAAATTGTGCGTCAACTTGTTATTTGCGCGGTCAACATGCATTACTTTGCAATTCTCAACGTTAAAATCCATGAGCCAAATATGCGATTAGAGTGATGCTGTCCGACTCATTTTTAATTATGCCAATAACTTCACCTTCTATAACCAACTTGAACCAAACGAAACAACACTGATGACAGCGCATTAAACTTCTTAGCTATCAATGACATGCGTTTAGGAAAAAAACAAACCCAGTTGTCAATCTCTTATAAGCTTGACATATGCAGAAAAGGTGCATATGTTAAATTTTTTTGCTCTTTTTTTCCGAGTTTTTTCAGCAATTTTTTTTGAATGAATTAATTTATTAAAATTATATTAGAGTAAATAAGGAAAAGGTATAGAAATAGTTGGTGTAGAATAGATATGTATAGAAATGATCGGTTTGGTAAAGATCTGTATTTTACAGGTCCGGAAAGCTAGGATATATATATAAAGAAAAGGTATAGAAAAAGCTGGTGTGGAATAGACTTACAAAGGCCCATTTTTTTACGAGTCTGGTCAGCTTGTTTCAAATAATAGAAGATGTGAGAAGAATATTAAAGCAGTGAGCCAAGCAGTTTTATAACCAATTTAAAAAAGTATTTATAAAATGAAATTACTATGATATACTATAGAGCTTTCAATAAAAATTTAAAGCATTCTAAAAAAATTAAATTGTTTAAAAGTTTATAAATAATTAGAATAAACCATTTTTTGTTTATGTTTCAAGTTCTTTTTTTTTCATGTTTAATGTCCACAAAATTTACACTTGTGTGGATTGAATGGGTTTCCATAATGTTAATATATTATAACATTATGAAAGAGCTAGACCAACTTATTACTAAAAGAAACCATTTCTGAGGTTGACCTATCTTGCATATAAGGACTGAGTATTTTTATTTTGAAACTAACTCTTGGAGACATATTATTCAAGATTTAAAAGCTCCTCCTACTTATTACGTCATAAAGCACCTGATGCAGTGTCAAAACCAGGACTTAAGTTTACGATTTACATTCAGTTATACACTCAAGCTAGAGCTTGAGTTATAGTTGAAAAAACCCATACAATTTCTGTATAACGGACTAAATTAACTTTAGTCACACACTGTGATATTTATCTATATTATTACATTAATATACATTTTTTGGTAAATGTAAAATAAACCAGGTAAATTAATTATTCTGTAAATTCAAAAATCATCTTGCTACTTCAGAAATTAATGTTTCCTTTACAAACAAAAAGCAGTAAAAATAAGTGGTTCCTCTCATCTACGTCATTAATGTTGTGTGCGCAGCAAATTAGAAACCAGAGAAAAATCAAGGAATTTAATTTATTTCAAAAATAAGGTCAAGAAAAGTTTGACTTTATAAAAATTGAATCAGGGAAGTAGCAACTATCATAGAATTCAAAACAATCTGGAATAAAATTATTTAAGTAGCACTTAAAAAATACACAGTCTCTAGTCTTAAAAAACAAGGAAGTTATATATAACTTTTAAAATTTGTTTTGATTAATTGATTTTTAATTTGAATTTACATTGATCGAATTCAATCGATTGTTATAAAAGAAATCAACCGGCTACAGTCTACTTGATATATATATATATATATATATATATATATATATATATATATATATATATATATATATATATATATATATATACATATATATATATATATATATATATATATACATATATATATATATATATATATATATATATATATATATATATATATATATATATATATATATATATATATATATATATATATTATTATATATATGCTAATAGTTCCACATTTGTTGATTTTCAAATTACCAGTCACACAAGAAGATATAAATCACTATTTTATTTAATGGATTTCGACTATCCAACCTTGTATATGCTACGTTGTTTACTATTTTTATTTATTTTTTGATGACAAGAGCATCACAGCAGACTTAATAAGACATTTTCAGATAGTCATGAAAGTCGTTACTTAAAACTCTGAAAATCATTAGCAGTCGTGGTTTGAGTTCTGGCTTCAGACCCAGCAAGCACACAACGTTGAAACAACGTTGAAATAACGTTGATCAACGTCGATCAACGTTATTTCAACGTTGTTTCAACGTTGTGTGCTTGCTGGGGAGCTGAAGGTTTGAAGCCGGTTCTGGCTATATATGCAATATTTGTATAGAAGGAGGCTTGAACTTCCTTGTTAAATTTTCTTCCGCTGTGTTAGGTGATAAGTTGTAAGGGATTTTTTGGAGCACCTAATTAACTTTAAAAAATGTATAAATATACATATACTTTATGTATATGTATATTTATATATACAGTGGTGGCCAAAGGTATGGAAACTTTTTTTAAATTACATTTTTTTTTGTTTGTATTAAATAAAACCAAAATTATTTAACCCGAGTGTACTTGCAATAGTCTACTTTATATATACTACAAGTTTGAACTTGTCTTTTCTAAGACATTTTATTACATACTAATATTTCTTAATTTCGATTGGACAAAAGTATGGAAACTTGTTCAAACTTGTCACTAAACATAAACAAATCTTATCATTTAGAATTAAAACGTGTTAGAACTGACATCTTTGTTAGTTCATCATAGTTTACTTTTATATTAATCAGTATGGCACCGCGAAAATATTATTCTGGTGATATTAAAAATAAAATAGTTGAGGGTTTTAAAAACGGTAATAAACCAATTGATATTTCTCGAAATTTTCAAGTTCCAAAAGGTACAGTTTCAAAAATTATTTAAAAAATCAAAGAAAGGGGAAATGTGGAAGTGAAAATAAAACCTGGAAGACCAAGAAAAACAACAAAAAGATTGGATAAAGTTATAAAAAATACTTCTACAAAAGATCCTAGAAAGTCATCAAAGGATATATAAGAAGAAATCTTGGAACAGCATGGAGTTTTATTATCTGACAAGACAGTTCGTAGAAGGTTAAATGATGCGGGCTTATTTGGAAGAGTGGCTGTCAAAAAACCGCTAATTTCTAAGAAAAATAAGATGGGTAGATTATTGTTTGCGAGGGAACATTTAAAATGGTCATAAGTTTCCATACTTATGACCTGGCCTAATTTAAAAATTTAATTTTTTTTTGTATATGTTAATAAAAAAAAAATGTTTTATTTTATTAAAAAGATGTATTACGACTTCAATAAACATATGCATAATATGTAGTAAGTGTTGCATTTTTTATAAATAAATAAAAAGCATTTTTGAAAAGTTTCCATACTTTTGGCCACCACTGTATATATATATATATATATATATATATATATATATATATATATATATATATATATATATATATATATATATATATATATATATATATATATATATATATATAAATATATATATATATATATATATATATAAATATATGTATATACATACATATATATATATATATATATATATATATATATATATATATATATATATATGTAAATTATGTTAGTGTATTTTACAAATAGAGTGCTCAATGTTCTTAAAGAACAGAGCAATAATTAATTAGTAAAAAACACTTATCTAACTTTTATCTTCTACTCGGAGTTTCACCATTGCTGGATCATCAGGAAGATATATATATATATATATATATATATATATATATATATATATATATATATATATATATATATGTATGTATATACATATATTTATATGTATATATGTATATATTATATATATATATATATATATATATATATATATATATATATATATATATATATAAATATATGTATATACATACATATATATATATATATATATATATATATATATATATATATATATATATATATATATATATATATATATATATATATATATATATATATATGTATGTATATACATATATTTATATGTATATATGTATATATATCTATATATATATATATATATATATATATATATTCATATTTTTAGATATTTGTGTTTATATACATATATTTATATATATATATATATATATATATATATATATATATATATATATATATGTATGTATATACATATATTTATATATATATATATATATATATATATATATAAACATATATATATATATATATATATATATATATATATATATATGTATATATATATATATATATATATACATATATATATATATATATATATATATATATATATATATATATATATATATATCAACACACACACACTCACACACTTGCACGCACACGCACACACACACAATTTTTTATATTCGAAAATAAATTTTGCAAATACTTATTTTTTGACTTAAGCAAAGAACAAGTTTTTCATTTTTTGAAATGAGTATTTGTCTTTTTACTTCTATAATTTTATTTTATTTGTAAGAAAGATTATTTTTTATTTTTCATCTTTTTTTTTTACTTTTAGGTATCCCAAGAGGTCCTTACGATCTTATCACATAGCACCGCGGAAGAGCATTTGAAATGAAGTTTACGCCTCCTCTTTTACCGATATTATGAAAATTGCCCAGAGGTGACGTTGAACCACAGATCTCTAGTTTCTGAGGCAAGCGCACTAACCACTGCGCTACGGCTTCTCTTTTTACTTGTTTTAGGAAAATTTTTCTAGACCCAAACAAAAAAAGTTGTTTTTTGACAAAAAAAAATTCTAGCTATACAGGCAAGTAGAAAATTTTCAATTTATTATTGTCCATAAATTACGCAACGCTAAGTTTATTTTAAAAACAGAAGTAGGAGGTCTTAAGCTCTTTTACGCGGTGATTTTCATTTTGCTCTTCCATAATAAGGGATCTTCCATAAATTACGCAACGCTAAATTTGACTAAGGGGTCGCCCATAAATTACGTCACGCTCTAGGGGGGGTTTAGTGGTTTTGTGACGTCTCATACGGGACTAAAACATTGTAACACTAAAGTGTTACGATTAGTGATCAACCGAAACCGAAATTTGAGCCGAAACCGAAAGTACCGAATATTCGGTTTAGTGAAGCCGTAGCCAAAACCGAAACCAAAATTTCGGCCGAAATTTGAAAAAGAATGTTTAAAATCCCTGAACCTTTTATGATCACCGAGTTAAAGGAAACAAAACTATTTTACATATATCTTAGCATCACCATGTAACATAATTTGATAAAAACTTTAATATGTCAAGACATTTCAATAATTAAAGTTAATAATTGAAATATTCCCAGCCGGCATTTCTACGTTGTTTCAACGTTGAAATTTAGTTGAAGCGTTGTTTCAACGTTGTTCAACTATGTCTCAACGTTTAAACAACGTTACGGTTTAAACATTGTTTATTTAACGTTGATTTAACGTTAAGTCAACGTTGATAAAACAACTTATAAAAAAAACCGTACGTTGATTTAGTAAAATTAGTAAAAGCGAAAAAGTAATTAAATCAATAGTTTAATATAATATGCAACTCACAGGTGTTTATGTGTGAACTTTTGAATTTTTTATTTTCAAAAACGTTTTATTTAGTATTCAAATCTGTTCTTACGATAAAAGAAGTTAATGGCTACTTTAAGAAACTGGCGAAAATGCCACTCTAATGTTCTAGCTCTGACAGAATCATCTTCTAGTAGTGAAGAAGAGAAACTCGGGAGAAATAATGACAATTCAAAAATTACGCAAAACATCAGTCAAGTAGACGAAAACAAAAATACGGAAAGCGATTATAAAAGTGAAGAATTTCTTTACGATTATTTGTTTCAAAGTGACAAAGACACTGTGTTTTTCTCAAAAGAAATTGAAAAAACGATGTTTCTCTTAACCATAAACTTGCGAAATGGCTGTAGAGCACTGCTGTTCACGTGAATGTGTAAACGAGCTTTTGGCTATACTGATAGCAGTAGCCTTCTGCTGTCTGCAGAAACAACTTTTTGTATACCAGTCTCAAGACCAAAGTAACAGTCTACAAATCAGTTACTGTCAGTAACTGATTTTGGAGACTGAAGCAAAGTTCTTTTACCTTTCAATGAGGATAAGTTAAAAAGGAAACAAAATACCAAAATTAGATAACGTTCTCGATGGCTGAAGGCAGTATGTTATTATTTATTTTTTAGTAAATTTTTATTTAAATTTATTAGGTTTGTAAAAATATTCAACGAAAAATGTTTTGTGAAACTATTTTAATTTATAGAGTTTCAAAAGAGAGTGTTATTTACTTACTGATATAAATAATAAGCTACGAAGCCAAAAAACAGTGACCAAGCCTGCTTATAATAGTGAATTTATAAGCCAAATAAGGTTTATTTCTTCAGTAGCTGAATTTGATGAAATGGACAAGATGTTAGATGACGAAAAAAACACAATGATCATGGGTGAGTTTTAATAGGTATTTTATTATATAATAATAGTTATATCATTTAGTTTCAGAACTTTTTTAATTTTATGTCTACAGCTTTATGTCAAAACTTATAAAAACTTATAACTGTATATATTAGAACAATGGCTTCTTATTTGGTAGTATAATTTCAATGGTTAAAGGGCAAACAATATTTAATGTCCACAGTTTCATTTTCATTAATATGATTATAATCCATTTAAGCGAGAAAAATAATGCTGAGGTAATCAAAATAATTTTTAATTATTGATGAATTTAAAGGATTAATTTGTTTACAAAAAAATTTGTTTGATAATGAGTTCAATTTAAATATTTAAAAAAAAAGTTAATATTAGTTCTTACATAATTAATCTTAGTTCTCTTATCTATTAAAATTTAAAAATTTTATGGCCTCCTTGAATATAAAGGAGAAAGGTGGAAAAATATGCTTTAAGAGCACTAATTTATATGGTGCTATGAAAGGTATACCTTTATAAAATATATAAAACTTTTTCATTTTTATTTACAGCTTCTTCTATTGAATACGATGGAGCGACTGAAAATTTAATTGATAACATTCTGTCTGACTTCTTAAAATACGCTCCATTTCAAAAAGGTGGCGGAAAAGAAAAGAAGTTAGATTGACTGTTAGATATATTTACATAAATTTTAATAAAGAAATATTTTCTTGTTGTCTACTAGTATTTTGTAAAATAAGAAAAGCCGAACGGATATAATATTTTTATTTTTAATAAAAGCGATGTGGTATAAAAAATTGGTATTAACATAATGTTTATTAGATGAAAATAAGTAAAAAAATAAGTTACAAGTTATTTTTAGGTCTTTAAAATTGTTTGAATGATTATTTATTATTTATTGAGATGTTTTCTTTTTTAATTTTTGTTGCTTTTATATTATCAATCAAACTTAGATATTGTTGTGTGATGTTATATAATATACCTTAAAATATATTTTATATTAATAATGAATATTATCTATTTTTGTTCAATATTCTGTATTACTCTTTTGTAGATTTTTATATTTTAGCAACCTGGGAGTCTTTCATTATTTTCCTTAGATGCCTTGAGCTATTTGAACATTATATATTCAGAACTCTGCGGAATGATATAATAATAAATATATTAATAAAAAAAAATTTAAATTCAATAAATTTATAAAATAAAGAAAATCTTATTTTTGCTAATAATGTCTACTAATATTATTGTTTAGCAAGTATCATGGTTATAAAATGTCAAGGTTTTTTTTTTTTTTAATTTCACCTCCCCAAGGCCCAGAAGGTCACTACAGATGAGGAGACTACTTAATTGTGGTTATAACCCTCTCTCAACTCTATAACTCCGAAACACGAATCTTGACGAACAAGGCCGCTGCGTGGAGAAACAAGTTGAGCGCGGTACTACCAGGGACGTGGTGGGGATCGAACTCGGAACCTCTCGCTTATGAAGCGAGCGCTCTACCACTACACCACCACCGTTTAGCTAATTTAACTAGGCTTGTTAGTACACTTATATTGTGGTTATATATGGTTAGAAGAATTGGCTTAAATTTCCACAAACAAAAACTAAATTCTCTTCAGGTTTTACATCGATATATTACAATTATTATTTTTTAAATAATTTTGTTAGGAAGAGTTATTTTGTTGATACAAAATATATAACTATTTCAATTCCAAAGAAAGCAAACAGGATTGTGAAAAATTTGAATTATCAACTATAAAAGAAAAACATGATAATGTCTATTTACTAAAAAGAAAACAAACAAAGAGAATTTCCTGATTTCCCAAGTATCACTTTTACTATTACATAGGTATTACTTTTATGTGCTTGGATTATATAAATTTATTTTATACCTAATTATTACCTATTTATACTATAAATTAGTAATTATATTTTAAGGTTCAGTTATCAAAGATTTAGATAAAGTGTCAATGCACCTGACCTCCAGTTTTTCATTGATCAAATCAATAGGTAAATATATATACATATATATATATATATATATATATATATATATATATATATATATATATATATATATATATATATATATATATATCTTTTTTTTAAAAGTTTGCATCCAGGTTTCCACTTGTGTGTTTTTTTTCACAATATAATATATCTCCACAAATATAATATTAGAATTACTTCATGCTTTTTAAACATGAATAATTATAATTGTACTTCATGATAAATCAATTATAATTAGTTGGTGGAATGTCTTCAAAAGATAGAATACACAAAATGATGCTGAGGTAATCAAGAATAATATTGGACTCTTACATCATTTATAATCAGGGTGACCATAGCTCCTCTGAAATCCTTTAAAGTCCTCTTTTTTTAAAACCACGTCTAAAATCCTCTTTTATCCTCTTAAAAATCCTCTATTATCCTCTTAAAAATCCTCTATTATCCTCTTAAAAATCCTCTATTATCCTCTTAAAAATCCTCTATTATCCTCTTAAAAATCCTCTATTATCCTCTTAAAAATCCTCTATTATCCTCTTAAAAATCCTCTATTATCCTCTTAAAAATCCTCTATTATCCTCAAAAAAGTTTAAAATTTGATCAAAGCTCTTCTTTAACTCCTCTTTTTTATTTCTTAATAGAAGTATAATGTTCAAAACACCCATTCTTGGTATGCAAAACTGGTTAACGCCTGAATGTGCAAGGGATTGTAAAAAATTGCTTTAGCAAATGCATGCTATTTAACATAAAAAATGACATTATTGACCCCTACCCAAGCCCCATAAGTGTAAAAACATGGACGTTAAACCTAAATTAAAACGAAAAAAATCCTCTAAATTAGATGCAAAATCTCCTCTAAAATCCTTATTTAATATCTAAAATTTAATATTTTGGTTATTATTTTTTTTCAAAAAAGGTTGTTTCATTTAAATTAAATATTTAAAAAAATTCTTTACAATTATCTAACAGCAGGGCCGTCCCGAACAGGGGGTGAAGGGGGTATCCCACCTCCCCCAAAGCTGTCATATAAGCATTTAAGTTGACACATTCAGCAAGTTTTGAACTATAGTTGGTAAATTGCAAATATTGAGGACTTTTTTTGTGTCTCTCTAGTTGGCAAAAAATACATACAACACCTAACAATTCCCCATGAGAGAACACTTCGGGACGGCCCTGTCAAACAGTTAAATTATCTTTTAAAATTCAGAATGTTTTCGATAGATTCTATGGCCTCCATGGATATGAAGGCCACAGGTAAAAAAATATATTTAAGAACACTAATTTATATGGCGTTGTGAAAGGTATACCTTTATAAATTGTAACACTATTCCATTCATTATATTTTTTTCAAGTCTGCCTTTTTTGATTTTTTTTAATACATTTTTTTTATTTACAGCTTCTTTAATTGTATTCAATGGAGCAAAAGAAACCTCGGCTAATGAAATATTGTTTGACTTTCTAAAATACGCTCCATTTTAAAAAGGTGATGGAAAAGAGAAGAAACTTGTGTAGATTTTATTCAATTATATGTAAATACATGTAATATTTAAATATTTGTTTCAATAAAACAAGTTTTATCTCTTTTTTTAATCATACTATTTTAACTAAACTAAACTGAAAAAGTCTCAATATAGACTATGAGTAGATTTAATATCCATAATATACCTTGATAATGTAATAGATATGTACAACAATACTCTTAGACTTGCATAGTACATTTTGTTGGTGATCACAGTTTTTATCAACGGTTTCTGTGATTACAAAACGTTTTTTAACAGTCGGTTTAACGTTGATAAATCAACGTTAAAAAAACTGTTATTCTAAACGTTGTTTCAACGTAAATTCAACGTTACTGTAACGTTTTTTGAACCTAACGTTGATTTAACGTTGATAAATCAACGTTGAAAAAAATTTTCATTCTAAACGTTGAATCAACGTATATTCAACGTTTGGTTTCAACGTTAGTTCAACGTTATTTCAACGTTGTGTGCCGGCTGGGATGGATAGTTCCATAAGCATATGCAAGATCTTATATTTTTATGTCTCCTCGAAATAATATAAAAATTTAAAACAAATATGGACAAAACAAATCATTCCTTCATAAAAAATTGTAAAAATATCTCTTAATAGTGCTGGCTGGAACCACTTCTAATGCTCTGCAAATAGATTCAGAGTTACGAAAATAAGAGCAACAAGATGATGAAATATTTTTTGTACTATTTTCAACTAGACTTATATTTATCAATAAACTTTAAATTTTATAGTAAAATATTTTAGCGTTTAAAAATTATGAACATATATAGTTTAAACTTCCCTCAATTTGAGGGAGTTGCAAATTTTAAATGGTCATAATTTTTGAACGCTAAGAGATAATACTATGAAACTTAAAATTTATCAATGAATATATGTCTAGTTGAAAATAGTACAAAAAATATTTCATCAGCTTGTAGCTCTGACGTTTGGGGTAGGGGGGCTAAATTTTTGGGGCTTTTCCAAGCTCCAATCATCGCAATTTTTTGCAAAGCATCATTATTTGACATGAGTATAAACATATATAACATAGCATTTTTTGATCTCAAAGATCAAAAAATGCTGGCGCCGCCCCTGAGTATATAAAGTTTCTTAATAAAATATTAATACTGTCCTTTTTGATAATTGGTTTTACGTTACAAAACATACGGCAACGACTTATATTTATATTACAATGACTATTAATGTGAATGTAAATTAAGATATTGTTTGATGAATGCTGCTGCATACATTTATGACAATTCGTTGCGTATTTGAATATTGTGGGAACGGCGTATCAGCTTAAGCGTTAATTTTCAGTTTTGACTTAGCTAAGTTTCAAATTTAAGGTTTGAGTTTGCTTCTTAAACTCACCCATTATAAATTAACATAATTATAATAATTAATTTCTTTAAGCTTATATATATATACAAGCTGATAGTTATTTAGGAGAAATATAATAAATAGAAAAATTTATGAAGTTATTTTACTGAACTATGCATTTAATAAAAAATAAAAAAACTTTTTATTTATCAAATAAACTATTGTTATTACAACAAGCGTGGTTTATCTTCCTTTGTAAAGTCTCTATAGCAACTTCTTTTTATTATCGCAAAATGGTTCAACAAACATTACCTACTGTTTTATAATTAGTTTTTTGATTTTGAGGTTTTGTGGTGGAAGCCGATATTGACAACTTAAAACTTTACAGCTAAAAATAAAAAGTTAAAACAAAGGTGAGCTAGAGTTATTAAACAAAAAGACATTGACATACAATGGCGTTTATTGACAATAGTGAAATGGAGCATTCTAATCTGATAATTGCATTCAAATCTACATACTTGTTTATGTGCTTTTTTCTTGGCGTTATTGGTAACTCAGTTGTCATAATTACGATTTTAAAAAACAAAAAAATGCAAACCGTTACTAACTGGTTTATTTTAAATCTTGCAATAGCCGATATTTTATTTACTATTTTCGAAATAACCACTATTATTATAACATCGATCGCAAAACGGTGGTTGCTAGGAAACATTGTGTGTGATATCGTCGGTTTCATGAACTCGCTCTTTTGCATAACATCAATATGGACTCTTGTTATGATCAGCATAAATAGGTTTTTACATGTTGCTAAACCCAACGACATAAAAATAATGTACACAAAAAGAAGGGCAATTATAATAATTATCGGTGTTTGGGTATTTTCTTTATTGATCTCCTTTCCTCCTCTGACTGGTTGGAGTCAGTTCAAATCAGGCGCTAATTTTTGCACTGTTGATGGCAAAAAATCAAAATCATATTCAATTTTTCTTGGTACTATTGCTTACGTGTTGCCTATGTTTTTTTTAGCAAGTTTGTACTCGTGCATATTTTTTTTGCTGCATAAACACGAAAAAACACAAATGAGGAGCAAAATAAACTCTGTAGAATTTTCAAAGCAAAATGATTCTAAAATTTTGTTTGACAGTGTTTCTGTATCATCACTTTCACATCAATCAAATAACAAAAAAACTAGTTTAAAAGATAAAAAAGTGGTAGCTTACTACATCAAATATAGAACTAAAGGTTCTTCAATAAATGAAGGAATTTCAACTATAGATAGTTATTTAGAAATAAAAAATAAAAATGGAAATCAACTTAATGCAAATGACAGTGGACAATTACAAAAGAGAATTGAAGAATGCAAACTGGAATTAGCAAATACAGAAGAAAATCGAAAAAAGCTTAATATTAAAAAACATTTTAAAGAAGTTCGAATTACAAAAATGTTATTGATTCTTGTACTTTGCTTTTTCTTTTGTTGGACTCCAGTGTTTGTTGGATCGTTGTTGTATTCTTTTAACACAAAGGCAGGGAGTTTTAATTTAGCAACATTTGGAATAATGTGCGCATGTTTAAACTCTATACTCAATCCTATAATATACTCTGTCATGAACCGCGGGTTTCGAAAGTATATTATAAGAGTTTGGAGAACTATTTTTATACATTAGATTTAAAAACATTTAAATACACTCTTGCTCGTTCTCTTCTTAACTTTTTTTCAAATGCTTATTTTGGTACAAAAGTTGAGCTAAGTTAAATTATGACTAACTTAATTACCTTAATTAGCAGTTAATTAGATGGATAGCAAAACACATTTTTATGGTTTATTAACGTTTATTTGTGGTAAACTACAATAACTTATTTGAAACTAGTTTAAAATATGTTAACTTATGTTAAATTTATGCAATTTAAGATATGGTAACAGACATAATTTACGTTTAACAAGTTGCTTTAAAAGGCTAAGATGCGTCTCAATATAATTAATTTAAAACAAATTAGACAGATCACAGCTGCATCTAGTGTTAGCAGATTAGATCAAAATTTTGTCATTGCAAAAGAAAGCCATTTTGTATTAAAATTTGGTCATCGCAAAAGATATTTAGCTATTTTTTTTTTTAGTTTTTTTCTGAGATTGATGTTTAAACATTTTTTCTGTGATCGAGACTAATAATTTCTTCGTAGGGGTTTATAAACTTTTTTAGAGATGGAGACTTATAAGTAGCTATTATTACCCATTTGCCATTTTTTAATTTAATTTCAAAAGTGGTGATTTGTTCATCAGGGGATTAAACTATTTTATTTAATCTTTTTGATGAGATGTTTTTATTAATATATACAATAAGACCTTTGATTAAAATGGTCTATATAACATGTGATAACTAAAAATCTGGACAAAATTAGAAATGATATAACTTTTTAACAAAGTCATCTTTTTTAACAATTTAAAAAGTATAATAACAAAAAACATCTAAATAATAACAATAAATAGATTTATAAGTTTCTCATGCCATGACAACGAACAGTGTCTACTCTTGTAAATGTGGCGGCAGCTAGCCGATGTACACGTTCTATGTCGATTCTTTTAATTGAAAACTCTATCCGCTTTTTAAGTTTGCCTAGGTTTTCAGCTTACCAGTTTTTGTTGTACACTAACCTCTTAAGTTCAGACCAAAAATCTTCAATTGGACGTAATTCTGGCACATTAGCAGGATTATGCCCTTTTGGTACAAATTCAATATTTTTTGCTTTAAGATAACTTTGTGCGACGAAGCTATGATGCGACGAAGCTATGATGCGACGAAGCTATGATGCAACGAAGCTAGATCAGGCCAAAAAACAATATTTTTAAATTTGTCTTTTCTTTTTAACCTTACATCATTTGATGCTGCATTTATGTCAGAAGAGTAATATCCTGCATTTTAAGAAATATTAGTGTTGCTCAAATAAAAATACGATTCATTGTCAATAATAACAATTTTTTTCCGAAAAATCGAAACCAACCTGCGGCACTTTGAACGAACAGCTGCTTTTTGAGCCGGTGTTCTTTTTGGTGTTTTAGTTCTTTTACGATAACGAATGCTAGTTATTTGGTGAATAATTTTGCATATGTACGGTTGGGATACATGAAATGTACGGTTATGATACATATGAACGGTTGTGATACATGAAATGTACGGTTATGATACGTATGTACGGTTGTGATACATAAAATGTACGGTTATGATACATATGAACGGTTGTGATACATAAAATGTACGGTTATGATACATATGTACGGTTGTGATACATGAAATCGTTTTGCAAGACCACGCTGTGAAATACCACCCTTTTGATCAATCGTTTTTTTAAGGCGCTTTATCTCTTTGCAGGCATCTTTATTGCTTTGCGACCTCTTCCGACTTTTCTTTCTGGTCCTATATTGTTCCCCTTTCTTTTAAGTATATTATAAATAGTAGATTTTGGTATGTTTTCCATTCGAAAATGATTTACAATAAAGTTTTTGTTGTCATCCGGGTGCAAATCCAAACATGCGTACACTCGTTTTCTAAGGGAGTCTTCGTTATAAGCTTTTTTTTTCATTTTTAGTTATTCCTAAATAAATTATTTTTTAAAAACACATTTAAAGAATTAAATTTACAACAAATAGAAGTGATTGCAATTATATAAAAATTTTCCTTTGTATTTTTATATTTACACAAGCTTTGTCCAGATTTTTAGTTATCACATGTTAGTAAGTAGTTTTGTAACCTGTTAATGAGAACTGATTAATTAAAAATGTTTCATTTAGTTTGGTTTCCCCAATAATAAAAACATCAACAGTTTTTTTGATAAGGGATGTTATGTCATGTCTGTAAATTTATTTTGTATAATATTTATGTTAATGAATGCTATACATTATATGTGAATTTTAGTTTAAGTTTATCTAAAACAGACCCATTCTTCATTGTTGTAGACTTATTTTCTTCACTGGTATTAAACAAGAGTTTTTGGTGATCATTTAGCTTAGGGATGTAAAAATTTTAAAGAGACTTGAGATATGCAATAAAATTCAAGGCTAACTTATCTGATCCTCGCGTATTTAAACAGAGAGCCTGCAGGCCAAAATGTTATTTTGTTGAAATTGAATAATTGATTTCAACATACATTCTTTTATCTTTTCGGTTGAATGTTTCGATGACAACTGGGTTTTAGAATTATACACGCGGCAAATGGACGTTGATAAAATAACTAAGTAGGAGAGACGTAGATTCGATATTAGTGATATGAGATCATTCGGTTTTTTGATAGCAGTTTCCAATGAGTTATTAATGCAATTATTTGTTCCATATTGAAAATTAGTTTAGAAAGTTTTTTTCTTAGAAATTAATTTAAAATGCATGTC
Source organism: Hydra vulgaris (assembly GCF_038396675.1). NCBI lineage: Eukaryota > Metazoa > Cnidaria > Hydrozoa > Anthoathecata > Hydridae > Hydra > Hydra vulgaris. Next base: position 43,954,564 of record NC_088923.1, read on the forward strand.
TTCACTAGATGACATTAAAAACTACAAATTTAACTTTCCCTAATTTATGGATTCTTTATTTATTATTTCCTGTTAATAATGAATTGCCACATATCATAGTTGTTTCTGAGGGCCCTTTCTGATTATTATTTTGTACATCAATATTTATATCACTTTTGTTTTGCGAAAAAATGTTATTATTTTAAGTAAGTTTTTTAGACAGTCACAGTAATTTGAATTTGCTTCTTTCTAACCAAAATTAATAAGATTATTTTTTTTTGCGTTGGAAAATTGAGTTTGTTCATTTATTTGAGAAATAGTGGATTTTACATATTCAGGATAAAGTGTTATTTTTTGACTAAAATTTATTTTTAAGTAAGAACAGACAACAATTGGTTGTTTAATTTTTTTGATTTGTTGATTTTATGATTTTATTAAGTTTATTATTTATAACATCAGATTGTGACTGATTAACTATATTCAAATTATTAAAATGTTTTCAAAAATAACGTTAAATTAGTTGACGAGCTAAACAATATGATTTGTTACATAAAATGCGATTCGAAATGTGTTTAGTTGATTTGTTCCTATCATGATCAATAAATAATGAAATTATTTTTCTCCACTTAACTCTTGTCGTAAAATCGTAAATTTGTATTACAACAAAATCGTAAATTTGTATTACGACAAACTCTTGTCGTAAAATCGTAAAAATTGTAAATTTGTATCAGTTATATAGATAGAATCACAATATTGTAAAGATAAAAGAACAACAAAAAAAAAAAAAAAAAAAAAAAAAAAAAAAAAAAATCAGTTTTTATCTTTTAAGATTGCTGCTCTTTCATTTTATGATTGTTTGTTTCCGTTCTCAAAGTTTTTATTTCAATTTCCATAGATTATGTTTGTTTTGATATAATTTGATAAGATTTAAACATTTTTATTTACATCAACGCTACTTACTACTTTAAAAGATTCTTTTTCGTTGTTCATTGATAAATATACCGATAAGTACAGTTTTTTCCGTCGAAGGACCAAGACGGTTTTGTTTTTTTAAGTTTTTTTTATTTTGGTGCTAAAAGAAGTCCTTACCGTCTTATTACAGGGCACCACGGATGAATATTTAAATAGAAGTTCACGCTTCCTTTCTAACCAATTCCGCAAAACTTGCCAAGAGGTGGGGTTTGAACCACGGATTCTTTGTTTCTGAGGCTAGAGGGCTACCACTGCGCTGCGGCTGCACAAGTTCGATGATATTGGTAAGAAAGGATGCGTGAACTTTTCTTAATTGAATGCTCTTCCGCAAGTATCAAAAATGTATCAGTAAGTTTGCGGGGGGAAAAAAAAACTGTCGCATTTTCTCAAGCGATATAGCGACAAAAAATCTTGAGTTATTGCTATTATTATTATTATTATTATTATTACTATTTGATTTATTTATAAAGTTTAGATTTTTCAGACATTATTTTTCCTCTTTTAGAATCTGATTTTAAGAATCTTTTTAAATTGTATTAATTTCTGTAAAATAACCTTTGTGGGGCACATCTGGACCATAAGTTTCCATTCCCAAAATCAACAAAAAGAAACAGTGAGTCTGAAAACAAGTTTTTCAAAAACGAATAAGAATTAAAGAATCTATTAAAAAAGTTGTAGAAATAATTTAAAACTATGTAAAAAGAAGATTTTTTTTTTGTCTCTTCCAAATAAAAGTAGCTATTAAAAGATCTTCTAATCAATCAATCAAAATGGGAATATTATAATCATGATGGGAATATTATAATCATGATGGGAATATTATAATCATGATGGGAATCAATCATGATGGGAATATTATAATCATGATGGGAATATTATAATCATGATGGGAATATTATAACAGAAAATGGTGATATATTCGTATGTGACTTGTGGTGGAATGATACCATAAACAGAGATAGTTGATTAAGATATCTGAAGGTTTTGGCCTTATCAAAATTGTTACTAAATAGTTTTATGGTATTTTGGGCGTGATTTATGTGATCTATAATATATTTTTTTAATTTTAAATTTAGCAATATTGCCTAGTTTAATAATGTATAATACTTTTTTTTTTTTACAGTTTTATCCTTCCTAATTTTCGGAATTTTTTCTTAAGTTTGTTTGTTTAGGAGGATTTTATAATAAAACACAAAAAATTTCTTTACTTTAGTTGTTATTTATTTTTTGTGGTGTATGGGTATATGGGCGTGTAGTTTATATGGGTATGGTATTCTTTAAAGAGTGTTATGTCTGAACATGTTTAAATGATATTCATAATTGATAGATATTCTTTATTTTTTCATTTTTAAAACTTTACAATCAACGAATAACTACAGTTCTTTAACAATCCCGTTAAGCTCTAAAACTTTACAATCAACGAATAACTACAGCTCTTTAACAATCCCGTTAAGCTCTAAAACTTTACAATCAACGAATAACTACAGCTCTTTAACAATCCCGTTAAGCTCTAAAACTTTACAATCAACGAATAACTACAGCTCTTTAACAATCCCGTTAAGCTCTAAAACTTTACAATCAACGAATAACTACAGCTCTTTAACAATCCCGTTAAGCTCTAAAACTTTACAATCAACGAATAACTACAGCTCTTTAACAATCCCGTTAAGCTCTAAAACTTTACAATCAACGAATAACTACAGCTCTTTAACAATCCCGTTAAGCTCTAAAACATTTGCTACTCTAAAGCTTTTTTAGTTTGTTGAAATTAATTTTTTAGAAATTGTATTTTTGTTTTTTCGTTTATTTATATCAATGAAATTTAAGAAATTTATAAAAAGTATTGCTTCTTATAATTAGTTTACACTCAAATAACATTTGCTTCTTAATAGTCTTAATATGCCCCACTATACCCTAAAGTAAGTTCAAGAGGTTGCTATCTGATGTCAAATTACTTTAAACACTTTAAAATATAGAAATAGCATCAATTTTTACTAAAAATTCAATACAAGATTATTTTTATAAGAGTAATGTTTAAATGTTATTTTTAAACAGTTAAATTATTATTTGTTCTCAATTTTTTAACTGTTATATGTGAAACTGCTTTTCTAGCCAGTACTTGTCTCCATTGCGTTGTATCTTTGTTTCAGTAGCAATAGATCTCAACAACCAACAACAAGTAATACTTTTATTCTCTATCGATTTTGTGCAACTTTTTCTATTTATCCAATAGTGCTTCACCTCTTTCTGCAACACCATTTTAAGTTCATTGAGCTGACAGTGGCTTTTGCTAATCTGCAATACTTAATCGTATAACATCTTATTTAATTTAAAATTTTTAGTAATTCCATTAAAGTTTCATATAACTGTTTTGCGGTTAAAACTGCTCAGTTTGTTGCTCAAGCATACAAAAGCTCCAATTGCTACACTGGAACTGCAATTACTACACTGGAAAATGCACTATGACCGATATCACAGTTTTGTAGTTTGTTCAACACACAAGTTCCTAGTTCAAAAAGATCAAAAAACGTTTTATAAGGACCAAAATGTATGATAAACACTGTCTCAAACACTTCTTCTCAAATGTAATTTTAATTAAAAATTGCCCATCGCAACATCGCTTTTTTCAGCTGCTGTTCCACTATTATACAGGTACCGTTTTGGTTCACTGTTGACTGCAAGTTAACCAAATTACAAACGTTCCTGCGGAATCTATGACTGACTATTTCAAAAGACCAGTTACCATCACTCTTATAGATTATGAATATCCTCTTGTTTTTATATTTACTAGATTTAATCCAGAAACTAAAACTGCATTTAAAGGCCTAACTTTTATTTCATTTAATAAGGTTTCTTCTTTTCCCTGACCAACTAAAAATACTCAAAATTACGCCTATATATAAAAGTAAACCAAAACTACGCCTTCATATCTGGGTGAACCATCAATTGTAGGTAATTATCAATTATTAACTGTCCTCTCTGTTTTTTCTATAACTTTAGAAAGAATTTTTATTAACCAAATATCCAATCATCTTGCTTATAATAATATACTCTACAAGATCCAAAACGGCTTCAAAACTCTACTGAACATGCATTAATTTAACTTACAAGAAGCACAACTGATTCTTTTTAAAAATTAGATTATACTTAAGGCGCCTTTGTAGACGTATCTTAACCTTGTGACACTATTAACAATATATTGCTGTTTAAAAAACTGGAACATGGTAAATTAGCTGTTATAATGCTATTTAAAAGCAACTGAAAACAACGCAAACAAAAACCTCTTTTTTGCATAATTTTAAATATAACCTCCGGAGTTTCAAAGGAATCTATACTAGGACCCTTACTATTTCTAATATATGTTTATGATCTTTATTAGATCTCAAAATTATGTTTGCTGATGATACAAAACTATTTCCATCTTGTTATAACATTAGTAAACTTTTTTATGGTATGAACATTGAGCAAACAAAGATCTCTGACTGGTTCATATCAAAGAAAGTTTTCCTCAATCCTTTATATAAAGAAAGAAACATTATAATCAAACATTGATGAACTTAAACATACAATATTCTTTTATATACTGTCATATTAACTATGATAATATTGCTTAGGGGTAGTGCCCACAAAAGTATGTTAAGGTGGTCAACCCCAATTTAAATAAATTTCTTTAATAATTAATTTTCATTTTTCAAGTTAGTCTACTTATGTTGTATTTTACTTTAAATTAGCATTAAAATAAAAAATAAAAAAAATTGTAAAAACTTGCCTCATTTATTCAACTTTTTTTCTGTTTTAGCATGTTGTTTATAAAAGGATTTCTCAGAAAGTAAACAATCTTTTTTAATGCCCTTTGGTTTTTCAGCTACTTATATGTCAACTCAGTTACCCTAGCAGTTTTATTAATTTTACTGGTATATTTCAAAAGTTATAGACATTACCATAATAGTTTCTAGTTTTACAGGGTAGGTCTTGTTGGGTGATGACAAAAATCAAAACTTAAAATCAATCAAAAATATTTATTCTGCTACCAGTCCTCTTCCAATGTATTTTGAATAAACGGAAAAATTTTGAAGAAACCTATCTGGAGATATCCTTTTTTAACTTTATCAGATTTGCTATAAATCTAATTTGGAGATTTAATATGGAGATAATCAAAAAGCAATAATAAAATTACACATAAAATGTTGCAGATTCATAAAAAAGAATTGATTTTACTTCTGCTTATTTATCCAAGAATTATTTTTTAATTCCAATCAACTTCTGGCTTTACTTTTCTTTTGTTGGTAGATATATACTTTGTTTTTGATATATGCAACACATCGTTTAACTTTGTAGGTTTATTCATAAACCGTCCATTATTTACACCTCAAGCTTTTAAAACATTAATTTTTTAATTTTAAAACATTATTGACTCCTTGAAAAACATTATTAAATGATTAATAGTAGAATTCAACGATAATTTTAAAAATCTTTTACCAACATATATATATATATATATATATATATATATATATATATATATATGCAGTATTGGACAAAAAATTTGCAACCAATATCGAACAATGCTAAAAAGTGTTCCTAATTTTACATGTCTTAAAAACGAAACGAACTATACTACCACAGCAAACAGTTCAGGAGTCTGGAGTCATAGCATGCCATGACATGAGCAATCAGCTGACAGGTGACAGCACACAGGCAGAACTTCGTTGACAAGTGCCATTTTGCAGCGGACAAAACACGTGCAACTTTTTTGGTTTGTTTCATTTTCTTAAGTCTGGTTCGTGTCAACGTCACGGAAGTTTTTTAATAATTAAAGGAAGTATCCAGAAGTTTCCAGAAGCATGCAGAAGCTTTCAGAAGTTACCAGAAGAAGCATCTGGAAGCATCCAGTAGCATCCAGAAGTATCCAGAAACATTCAGAAGCATCCAGACGCATCCAGAAGCTTCCAGAAGCATCGAAAAGAAGCATCTAGAATCTTCCAGAACAGGTTCACACATTTTACTATATAAGAGACATGTAAATCGACATGTAATTCAGTCAGTATATGGAAGTCAATCAGTCAGTATTATCAAGACAGTTTATCGAAGTGAGTTTTATCAAAGTGTTTTATCGAAGAACATCAATACAAGAAGTGAAATACAACAAGTGTTTCATTACATCAATACAGTCCACATCCAACCAAGACGTTGTGTTCCACAGAGCATTATTGTATCATCACAAGGTAAATGTAACACGGTAAGCCTTGAGAAGCGTGATTATTTATTTTTATTATTTTTATGACTTCAAGTGCAAAAATGGCTCCCGACAGTCTTGGATTGGAACTAACAAGAAAATTATTGGCGATTACGTAAGTGGATTGTCGCAAAAAAGTATTTGTGATAAATATCGCGTGAAAAAATGGACCGTATCAAGACTATGTTCCAAATATCGTTCTACGGGGAAGTGGGCATCAGATGACAAAGGTGGAAGACCGCGTTCCGCCACTTCTAGAGAGGATTCTATGATCGTCAGATCCGTCAAGTAGGATCCCTTGATATCATCAGTCGAGATACAAAAGCAATTAGAGCTGCCTGTATCGGACCGAACAATCAGAAGACGTACTGTTGAAGCCGGAGTGTTTTCTCGACGCCCTGCAAAGAAACCGCTGATTTCACTCAAAAACTAGAAGAAAAGACTCCTGTTTGCTACATCTCATATTGACTGGAATGTGCAGAAATGGCGAACCGTCCTGTTCAGTGATGAATCGAAGTTCAACATTGGGAGCGATGGCATTTGCCGTGTACGTCGATTGGCCGAAAAAAGGCCTCAATTTACGTTACTGCCATAAGACCGTGAAGATGGTGGAGGCAATGTAATGGTCTGGGGGTATTTTTCTGCTAACGGTCTAGGTCCAATACATCGAAACGATGGAATAATGGACCGTTTCATGTATAAAAATATCCTGAAAGATGTTATGTTACCTCATGCTGAATGGAATATGCCAATAAAATGGGTTTTTCAGCAAGACAACAATCCGAAACACACTGCAAAAGTAGTCAAGCAGTGGCTTCAAGACAACCACCTATCGGTGATGGATTGGCCGCCTCAATCTCCGGATCTCAACCCTATCGAGAACCTGTGGGAGATCGTCAACCGCAGAATTAATCGTGAAGGTGTTCGTAATAAGGATCAACTGTTTGAACAAATCCAAAAGGCCTGAGCAGCGATTCCACAAAGTATCATTGATCACCTAATCGAGTCTATGCCTCGAAGATTCAAGGCTGTGCTTGACAACAAAGGATTCGCCATAAAATATTGATAGCGAAATACAGCTTGGTCAACAATTTGTCGAGTTGCACTTGTTTTTTCCAGAAGGAAATCAACCTTTTTTAATACTTTTGATTAATTTATTAATTTTCGTGTACAAATAATAAACTTTGTGATAAATAAAACTTGAAGAACTTTATCTCTAAACAGTTACATAGTTATTTCTCTAAATTGAAAAAATGTAGCACTTTTATATAAAGAAACTAAATTAGCATTATTTGGTTGCACTCGTTTTGTCCGATACTGTATATATATATATATATATATATATATATATATATATATATATATATATATATATATATATATATATATATATATATATATATATATATCCTTAGGACATCTTTTCCAAATAACACCATTCAAGCTTTCATTGCTGTTCTGTATTTTACTGCAAAGATACTTTTTTAGTAAATCTTGATTAGATAAATTTCTAAGAATTGGTTTTAAAATTTTGCGAATGGCTAATTAAAGGCCTAATTCTGTTTTGTATTTAAATAAGTTTGTTAGTTTATCAGACTGCCACAAGCAGTATATGACGTTGGATAAAACTTGGTGGCATAATGATAAATAATTCATAAATGATGCAAAAGTACACTAAGATTAATGACATTTTCTAAATTCTATAAAAGTCACAATAGCATTCAACTCTAAAGCAGCAACAGGTTTTCCA